>NC_057810.1:202468786-202479515 GCF_018294505.1 Triticum aestivum | reverse complement strand
TGCCTCGTGCCCCGCCCTTCGGTCCACCGACGTACTTCTTTCACCTATATATACCTACATACCCAAAAACTTCCAGAAATGAAGATAGATCGGGAGTTCCGCCGCCGCAAGCCTCTGGAGCCACCAAAAACCTCTTGGGGGCCCGTTCCTGCACCCTGCCGGAGGGGGATTCCATCACCGGTGGCCATCTTCATCATCCCGGTGCTCTCCATGACGAGGAGGGAGTAGTTCACCCTCGGGGCTGAGGGTATGTACTAGTAGCTATGTGTTTGATCTCTCTCTCTCGTGTTCCCTCTATGGCACGATCTTGATGTATCCCGAGCTTTTCTATTGTAGTTGGATCTTATGATGTTTCTCCCCCTCTACTCTCTTGTGATGAATTGAGTTTCCCCTTTGAAGTTATCTTATCGGATTGAGTCTTTTATGAGAACACTTGATGTATGTCTTGTCGTGCTTATCTGTGGTGACAATGGGATATCATGTGCCTCTTGATGTTTGTTTTGGTGACCAACTTTCGGGTTCCGCCCATGAACCTATGCATAGGGGTTGGCACACGTTCTTGACTCTCCGGTAGAAACTTTGGGGCACTCTTTGAAGTACTTTGTGTTGGTTGGATGAATCTGAGATTGTGTGATGCATATTGTATAATCATGCCCACGGATACTTGACGTGACAATGGAGTATCTTGGTGACATTAGCGTTTTGGTTGATTTGTGTGTTGAGGTGTTATTCTAGTACGAACTCTTTTATAGATTGATCCAAAAGAATAACTTTGAGGTGGTTTCGTACCCTACCATAATCTCTACGTTTGTTCTCCGCTATTAGTGGCTTTGGAGTGACTCTTTGTTGCATGTTGAGGGATTGTTATATGATCTATCTATGTTATTATTGTTGAGAGAACTTGCACTAGTGAAAATGTAAACCCTAGGCCTTGTTTCCTATCATTGCAATACCGTTTACGCTCACTTTTATCATTAGTTACCTTGCTGTTTTTATATTTTCAGATTACAAAAACCTATATATACTATCTATTTTGCACTTGTATCACCATCTCTTCGCCGAACTAGTGCACCTATACAATTTACCATTGTATTGGTTGTGTTTGGGACACAAGAGACTCTTTGTTATTTGGTTGCAGGGTTGCTTGAGAGAGACCATCTTCATCCTACGCCTCCTATGGATTGATAAACCTTAGGTCATCCACTTGAGGGAAATTTGCTACTGTCCTACAAACCTGTGCACTTGCAGGACCGACAATGTCTACAAGATGAAGGTTGTGTAGTAGACATCAAGCTCTTTTCTGGCGCCGTTGCCGGGGAGGTTAGCGCTTGAGGGTATATCTTTAGATCTTGCAATCGAATCTTTTTGTTTCTTGTTTTAGCACTAGTTTAGTTTATAAAAGAAAACTACCAAAAAATGGAATTAAGTTTGTCTCATACGCTTCACCTTTTTAATATCTTTCGTGAGTATGATGGAAAGGATAATTGTGCTCAAGTGCTAGAAGAAGAATTACATAGAATGCTTGGCATAAAATATGTGAATGATGAGCATGATTGCAATGTTGTTAGTATGAATTCCCTGAATACCCATGATGCTAATGATATGCAAAGCCACTGGCTTGGGGAAGCTATGTTTGATGGAGATGATATTTTTTGTCCCCCAAGCTTTGATGAGCAAATTTACTATGATGAAAGCATGCCTCCTATCTATGATGATTATTGTGATGACACGTATGCTTTAAAGAATAATGATAACCATGAAACGTGTCATATTGATCTTAATTTTCAATCACATGATAGTTATTTTGTTGAGTTTGCTCCCACTATTATTCCGAATGAGAAGAAATTTGCCTATGTGGAGAGTAGTAAATTTTCTATGCTTGTAGATCATGAAAAGAATGCTTTAGGTGCTGGTTATATTGTTGAATTCATTCATGATGCTACTGAAAATTATAATGAGGGAGTAATATACGCTTGTAGGAATTACAATAATGTCAAGTTTCCTCTCTATGTGCTTAAAGTTTTGAAGTTATGCTTGTTTTGCCTTCCTATGCTAGTTGATTATTGTTCCCATAAGTTGTTTGCTCACAAAATACCTATGCATAGGAAGTGGGTTAGACTTAAATGTGCTAGTCATATTCTTCATGATGTTCCCGTTATGTTTCAATTCTTATCTTTTATGTGAGCATCATTGTCATCATCATGCCTAGCTAGAAAGGCATTAAAGAAAAGCTCTTGTTGGGAGACAACCCAATATTTACCCTTAATGTTTTTTGTGTGTCCACATGATTATGATACTGTAGTAATCATGTTCTATAGCTTTTGTTTCAATAAAGTGCCAAGTAGAACCTTTGGGAAGACTTGGGTGAAGTTTATGTGATCTTGCTGTGAAAAACAGAAACTTTAGCGCTCACGAGATTAGCTGCCATTTTTTACTGGAGAGTGATTTTAGGTTGATTCGTTTTGCAGATGATTAATAGATAAATTTCTCAGTTCCAGAAACTTATTTCATAATTTTTGGGCATCCAAAAGTATTCGTTTTATACAGATTACTACAGACTGTTCTGTTTTTGACAGATTCTGTTTTCTATGTGTTGTTTGCTTATTTTGATGCATCTATGGCTAGTATTAAGTGGTATGAACCATAGAGAAGTTAGAATACAGTAGATATTACACCAATATGAATTTATAATGAGTTCATTACAATACCTAAGTGGTGGTTTTATTTTCTTATAGTAACGGAGCTTACGAGTTTTTTTTTGAGTTTTGTGTGGTTGAAGTTTTCAAGTTTTGGGTAAAGATTCGATGGACTATGGAATAAGGAGTGGCAAGAGCCTAAGATTGGGGATGACCAAGGCACCCCAAGGTAATATTCAAGGACAACCAAGAGCCTAAGCTTGGGGATGCCCCGGAAGGCATCCCCTCTTTCGTCTTTGTTCATCGGTAACTTTACTTGGAGCTATATTTTTATTCACCACATGATATGTGTTTTGCTTGGAGTGTCATTTTATTTTGTTATTTTTTGCTTTCTATTAGTTAGAATAATGTTTTGCATCTTTAGTTTCAATAAAAAAGTCTAGGATGGCCTTTGCCATGCTTATTTTGCTTGTATACATTTTGCTGCTTGAAAACAGAAAGTTTACCGCTATTGCAAACATTCCCTAGAAAAGTCAGAGAATGGTATAACATTGAATCTTTTTGCATACTGAGATCTGATAAATATATTACAGTGGTAATTTTGGTTCATAATTTTTGGAGTCAGGGAAGTATTTATACTCTTGCATTCTTTACAGACTGTACTGTTTTGGAACATTGCTGTTATGGTTGCATTGTTTGCATATGTTTGCTTGCTTAATGATTCTATTTGACGATAAGAGTATTAAATATACAGAGGCATTTAGTATGCAATGTTGAATAATAATTTTGGTGATTTGTTACAATAGAAAATGATAAGGTTTTGCATTGGTTTATACTAACCTATCTCATGAGTTCTTGTTGAGTTTGTTGTGAATGAAGCTTTTGATAAAAAGAGAAACCATGATATGAGAGGAATTAAGGAGACACAAAGTTTAAAGCTTGGGGATGCCCAAGGCATCCCAAGATAATATTTCAAGAAGTCTCAAGCATCTAAGCTTGGGGATGCCCCGGTAGGCATCCCACCTTTCTTCTTCAACAACTATCGGTTAGTATCGGTTGAGCCTAAGTTTTTGCTTCTTCACATGAGTTGTGCTATCCTTGCAATGTAGTTTTCTTTAGCTTTGCTTGCTGTTTGAACAAAGTATCAAGATCTTAAATTATTAATTGGGATAGTCTTCACATAGTTGATTAATAATTCGACTACTTATTGATCTTTGAGTAGTTTGTCATTTGCTCTAGTGCTTCACTTATATCTTTTAGAGCACAATGGTGGTTTTATTTTGAAGAAATAGATGAACTCTCATGCTTCACTTAGATTATTTTTAGAGTCTTAAATAGCATGGTAATTTTCTTAAATGATCCTAATATGCTAGGCATACAAGACTAATAAAATAAAAATTCTTATGAGTGTGTTGAATACTATGAGAAGTTTGATGCTTGATAATTGTTTTGAGATATGGAGATGGTGATATTAGAGTTATGCTACTTGAGTAGTTGTGAATTTGAGAAATACTTGTGTTAAAGTTTGTGATTCCCGTAGCATGCACGTATGGTGAACCGTTATGTGATGAAGTCGGAGCATGATTTATTTATTGATTGTCTTCCTTATGAGTGGCGGTTAGGGACGAGAGATGGTATTTTCCTACCAATCTATCCCCCTAGGAGCATGCGCGTAATACTTTGCTTTGATAATTTGTAGATTTTTGCAATAAGTATATGAGATCTTTATGACTAATGTTGAGTCCATGGATTATACGCCCTTTCACCCTTCCACCATTGCTAGCCTCTCTTGTGCCGCGCAACTTTCGCCGGTACCATACACCCACCATATACCTTCCTCAAAACAGCCACCATACCTACCTATTATGGCACTACCATAGCCATTCCGAGATATATTTCCATGCAACTTTCAACCGTTTCGTTCATATGACACACATTACTTTTGTCATATTGCTTTTTGCATGAACATGTAGTTGACATTGTATTTGTGGCAAGGCCACCATTCATAATTCTTTCATACATGTCGCTCATGAGTCATTGCACATCCCGGTACACCGCCGGAGGCATTCATATAGAGTCATATTTTGTTCTAAGTATCGAGTTGTAATTGTTCAGTTGTAAGAAAAATAATAGTGTGATGATCATCATTATTAGAGCATTGTCCCAGTGAGGAAAGGATGATGGAGACTATGATTCCCCCATAAGTTGGGATGAGACTCCGGACGAAAAAAAAGAGAAAAAAAGAGGCCATAAAAAAAGAGAAAAGGCTCAAACAAAAAAAACAAAAAAAATGAGAGAAAAAGAGAGAAGGGACAATGTTTTACCACACTTGTGCTTCAAAGTAGCACCGTGATCTTCATGATAGAGAGTCTCATATATTGTCACTTTCATATACTAGTGGGAATTTTTCATTATAGAACTTGGCTTGTATATTCCAATGATGGGCTTCCTCAAAAGTGCCCTAGGTCTTCGTGAGCAAGCAAGTTGGATGCACACCCACTTAGTTTCTTTTGTTGAGCTTTCATATATTTATAGCTCTAGTGCATTAGTTGCATGGCAATCCCTACTCACTCACATTGATATATATTAATGGGCATCTCCATAGCCCGTTGATACGCCTAGTTGATGTGAGACTATCTTCTCCTTTTTTGTCTTCTCGACAACCACCATTCTATTCCACATATAGTGCTATGTCCATGGCTCACGCTCATGTATTGCGTGAAAGTTGAAAGAGTTTGAGATTATTAAAGTATGAAACAATTGCTTGGCTTGTCATCGGGGTTGTGCATGATTAAATACTTTGTGTGATGAAGATAGAGCAACAACCAGACTATATGATTTTGTAGGAATAACTTTCTTTAGCCATCTTATTTTGAGAAGACATAATTGCTTACTTAGTATGCTTGAAGTATTATTATTTTTATGTCAATATGAACTTTTGTCTTGAATCTTTCGGATCTGAATATTCATACAACAATTAGGAAGATTTACATTGAAATTATGCCAAAGTAGCACTCCGCATCAAAAATTCTTTTTTACCATTTACCTACTCAAGGACGAGCAGGAATTAAGCCTGGGGATGTTTGATACGTCTCCAACGTATCTATAATTTTTGATTGCTCCATGCTACTTTATCTACTGTTTTAGGCAATATTGGGCTTTATTATCCACTTTTATATTATTTTTGGGACTAACCTATTAACCGGAGGCCCAGCCCAGATTTCTTGTTTTATGCCTATTTCAGTGTTTCGAGGAAAAGGAATATCAGACAGAGTCAAAACGGAACGAAATCAACTGGAGAAGTTATTTTTGGAAGGAAAGCCACTCGATGGACTTGGAGTGCACGTCAGGGAAGAAGGGAGGTGCCCACGAGGGTGTGGGCGTTCCCACCCCCCTGGGGCGCGCCCCCCTGCTTCATGGCCCCTCCTTCGGTCCACCGACGTACTTCTTTCACCCATATATACCTACGTACCCTAAAACTTCCAGAAATGAAGATAGATCGGGAGTTCCGCCGCCGCAAGCCTCTGTAGCCACCAAAAACCTCTCGGGAGCAAGTTCCGGCACCCTGCCGGAGGGGGATTCCATCACCGGTGGCCATCTTCATCATCCCGACGCTCTCCATGACGAGGAGGGAGTAGTTCACCCTCGGGGCTAAGGGTATGTACTAGTAGCTATGTGTTTGATCTCTCTCTCGTGTTCCCTCTATGGCACGATCTTGATGTATCCCGAGCTTTGCTGTTGTAGTTGGATCTTATGATGTTTCTCCCCCTCTACTCTCTTGTGATGAATTGAGTTTCCCCTTTGAAGTTATCTTATCGGATTGAGTCTTTTATGAGAACACTTGATGTATGTCTTGTCGTGCTTATCTGTGGTGACAATGGGATATCATGTGCCTCTTGATGTTTGTTTTGGTGACCAACTTGCGGGTTCCGCCCATGAACCTATGCATAGGGGTTGGCACACGTTCTTGACTCTCCGGTAGAAACTTTGGGGCACTGTTTGAAGTACTTTGTGTTGGTTGGATGAATCTGAGATTTTGTGATGCATATCGTATAATCATGCCCACGGATACTTGAGGTGACAATGGAGTATCTAGGTGACATTAGGGTTTTGGTTGATTTGTGTGTTAAGGTGTTATTCTAGTATGAACTCTTTTATAGATTGATTCGAAAGAATAACTTTGAGGTGGTTTCGTACCCTACCATAATATCTACGTTTGTTCTCTGCTATTAGTGGCTTTGGAGTGACTCTTTGTTGCATGTTGAGGGATTTTTATACGATCTATCTATGTTATTATTGTTGAGAGAACTTGCACTAGTGAAAGTATGAACCCTAGGCCTTGTTTCCTATCATTTCAATACCGTTTACGCTCACTTTTATCATTAGTTACCTTGCTGTTTTTGTATTTTCAGATTACAAAAACCTATATCTACTATCTATTTTGCACTTGTATCACCATCTCTTCACCAAACTAGTGCACCTATACAATTTACCATTGTATTGGGTGTGTTGGGGACACAAGAGACTCTTTTTTATTTGGTTGCAGGGTTGTTTAAGAGAGACCATCTTCATCCTACGCCTCCTACGGATTGATAAACCTTAGGTCATCCACTTGAGGGAAATTTGCTACTGTCCTACAAACATGTGCACTTGCAGGCCCAACAACGTCTACAAGAAGAAGGTTGTGTAGTAGACATCACCCGCTAACCCAAGGCCCGTTATGCCCTATCCGAATTAGGCCCAGTAGCATCATCTGGGCCATCCAATATGATTCCAGCCCGTTTTCACTTCCGGCCCATGAAGTCTTTCGGCCCATATGAGGCCCTATGTATCTCTTGGCCTATTAACGGCCCGTGGTGAAACTGGCCCGCAATGAACAGTGTATCACTTTACACCCATTAACGGCCCGTGATGAAACTGGCTCGTAATGAACAGAATATCACTTTATACCCATTAAGGGCCCGTTATTCAGTTGGGCCATTTCCAGCAAATGTTATCTTTCGGCCTTCTCAGAGCCCATTTATTACTGGGCTCATTTCCAGCATTCGTTTACTTACGGCCCGTTATTGTCATTTTCTGCTTGTGGGCCAAATTCAGCCTGTGGTTACATCGGCCCGTTTGTGGTCCGTTAATACGTTGAGCCATTTTCATAGCATCATAGAATACGGCCTATTAACGATGGCCTGTTATGGTCATACGGCCCGTATATGGCCCATTGATGATATGGCCCGTAGAAGGCCCATTGATGATACGGCCCGTAGAAGGCCCATTGTTTCTATGGCCCGTAGAAGGCCCATTGTTTCTATGGCCCGTAGAAGGCCCATTGTTTCTACGACCCGTAGAAGGCCTACTGTTTCTACGGCCCGTAGAAGGCCCACTATTTCTACGGCCCGTAGAAGGCCCACTGTTTCTAAGGCCTGTAGGAGGCCCAGTTTCACTACAGTAAATATTACCCCATGGTTATTGTGGCCTAGTTTTAAAAAGAGCTGCACTGACTACAAGCAAACAAATAAACAAGACAACAAGGAAATAAATAAGCAAGAAACTTATGCTAGGCTATCACGGCTGTTACACATATTACATCCACTAGGCATCAAAGTTCGCCACCAGTGCAAATATAGGAAACAAAGCAGCATATCATATACACTGGTTGTCAAAGTTGGCGACCAGCGCAAATAAATGCCACAGCAAAACAAATCCAGAACTGAAACCACTTCAGAAGATCTCAAGAAACAATATCCTGGGTACCCATAATACTGGTAAGATGCTTAGCAAGCTTATTAACTTTCTCTTGTTTGGCGCTTAAATCCTCCAGCGCTTGCTGTTGCACCAAGAAATATGCATCTGAATTCTGCAGGGACTTCCTCAGTCCTTCAGCTTCCTGTCGCAGCACATCTGATTGATGTTTTTCAACTTGAAGTTGAGACTCAAGAAGGCGAACTGATTCAAGCAGCGAGTTCGAAGAGCTTGTGCCAGCAGTAGTGGCCAGTAACTCGAACACTACATCAAGACAGGACTTTTGGGTTCCCTCACTGTCGTCAAGATAGTTTTTATCAGCTTTCTTGGAGACCAATAGGGATGTCTCACTATCTTGAACCTTATCTGCATTACTTCCTTTACCATTGGATAACGCGGTACTGTTCTCCAATATTTTGTCCACATTATAAAAGAGAAACAAGCAGACACATCACATGTTTACCATGTTGTATATGAAACTCATTTTGGTAAATGAGTTCAGTAGTAAAGTGGACAGGATAACAACATGAAACAAACATATATCTATGTACCATGGTCACTTTATGGTCTATATCATTCTAGTTTTTGTTGCCAAATCAAGATAGAGACACAGTTCAAATAATATTTGTTCAAGACAAAGCAGAATAGACAGAATATAAGTGTGGGTAACTATAGAGCAATAACAACACTTTTAATGTGCATGACCTGAGAACATAACTGTTTTTTCAATTGAAACTGAAACATAGAGCAGGTTACAAAAGCAAACCAGTTAAAGAAACAGGTTTAAAACATACCTGTTGCACCATTGGAGTTTCAATTCCATCCTTCAAATTTGAAAATAGTTGGTATGAGTAAATACAGTAATGCAAGAGGAAAGGAGTATGAACCATAGCTAGAGAACCTGACCTGAGAACAAATCTTCTTCACCTTTAAGCGTTGAGTTGGGATTCGGAGTGGTGGTCCTCATGCTTTGGGCACTGCAGTTCCCTTACTAACCGCTCGTGTTTGGGTGCTCTGTGGTGGAGATGGTACTGTGTCAACTGGAACTGGGTTACTATCTGCCAGGGTTGGGGTTAGAAGGGGTGTAGCTGGTTCTCTGTCCAACTGCGTAGGGGTACAATCTGCGAGAGTCTGGGTTATGTGTGGTGGATCTGGTCCTTGGGCAAGTACAACCGTGGTTCTATCTGCATCAACTGGTAGCACTATCTTTTCTGAAGACCGTGTTGTTACTCCCTTAGATACTGCCATCACGCTCTCCAATTTAAATGGCTAATAAACAAGAAAAGTAATTGAAAGTATAGACATTGTATGATAGACAGGTGCAATGGATAGTGGGGAATAAAAGAGGGCATGAAATAATTCATATTTATGTTGTCTAACCAAACAGGATAGCATGACACAATTTCACATATATGATGGCTAACTAAACAGGATAGCATGACACAATTTCACATTATGATGGCTAATTAAAAAAGATGGAAAGACATAGTTCAAAATATGAGACTATGTAAACATGATGACATGACATAACTATATAATGTGTTTATTAAATAGATTGGCATGCCATAATTCACATACATTCATGGATAGAATGCCATAATTCTAAATATGATGACTGTAAACACTAAACAGGATGAGATGATATAACTATATGATGTCTTTATTAAATGGGTTGCCATGCCATAATTCAGATAGATAATGTGTATGTACTATGTAAACATGATGGCATGATATAATTCAAATATATGATTTATATAGTAAGCAATTAAGCAGATGGCAATCTATATATGATGTAAAAACTAAGCAATGCAAGACAACATGCATGACATGGGTAATATAACCCTGCCAAGTTTGAGCATAGACCTCAGGGGGGAAATAGGACTGGTCATCAGTCTCTGAATCCTCCTCTGAGGAGCTCTCTATAGCCAGCAAGATGTCTGCTTCAGCAGGTAGCATTGTCTGCTCTGAATACATTGTTTTCACTCCAGATACTTCCATCACCGCTTCAAATGGCTGATGCACAGGAAGAGTAGTTGAATATACAAACATTGTCGACAAATGGAACACGTAATACAAAAAAATGATAGCACGATATAATTCACATACATGATGATTGGCTAAACAGCATGGCATTGCATAATTCACATATATAATGCCTTTGCAACAAGATAGCATTGTATAATTCACATATATAATGTCTTGCAACAAGATGGCAATGCATAATTCACATATATGGTAATTAGACAGTGAACAGGTGGCATTCACACAAAGCATGTCTAAACTAATCAAATGGCATAGCAATGCGAGACACCATATGCACGATATGAGCAACATAACCCTGCCAAGTTATAGCATAC
>NC_057810.1:202466183-202468504 GCF_018294505.1 Triticum aestivum | reverse complement strand
GAATAGGACTGGTCATCTGTCTCTGAATCCTCCTCCGAGGAGCTATCCGTAAACAGTGAGATATGCGCTTCGTCAGATAGCTAGTGTGCTCAGAAGACCTTGTTCTCACTCCAGAATTTGCCATCACCGTGTCAAATGGCTGATGCACACGAAGAGCAGTTGAATGTACTAAAATTGTTGACCAATGTAATATGTAACAAAAAAAAGGATGGCCTAATATAATTTACATATAAGATGACTGGCTAAGCAGGATGGCATTGGAAAATTCACATATATGATGCCTGGCTAAACAAGGTGGCGTTGCATAATTCACATAAACGATGAATAAACTAAACAGATGGCATTCGCACAGAGGATGTCTAAACTAAGCAGATGGCATATTTGATGTATAAAGTAAGCAATGCAAGACACCATATGCATGATATAACCAACATTAGCATGCCAAGTTAGAGCGAAGACCTCAGGGGGTAAATAGGAGTTATCTTCTCCTTCTGAATCCCCCTTAGAACAGATATCTTCCTCTCAATTACAATCCGAAATGCATGGAGGGGGATGCCTTTGCGCCTACCATGGAGCGACGTCTGCATGAAATTATATTACCACGCAAGGCTCGTGTCTTTTGCTCTACATGTTCAGTTCCATTGTTTACAATAACTCTCATGCATAGGAATAAAACATAGTGAGATTATGTAAGGAGTGCATGCAGAAATCCAGAGTGATGGTAGCAACATGTAGATAGACCCAAAACCAATAATAGCAGGCAGATAATGGCTTCAGTTAATAAATACAGATGATGGCTTCTTTACTGTTTGTTTCCCACCCAACATGAAACTCATAGTAGACACCTGAGATTAACCAGATAGTAGATAGATACTATTGATAGCAGCCTCGATATGTACCCCACAGCCATTTAAAAACTCAAGTTTGACCAATAGTTTGGAGCTGACTCAGAGTCTAATCGGTGAACAGGATGATAAAGTAGCATGTAATATTAAGCGATGCTTAACGTAAGGAGACACGAAAGAGTGCGACCTCTCTTGCGGACCCGTGTAGTCCTCGAGGTCATCCGCTCGGTTGATGATGGCAATTCAATTTTCATGGCTGCTAGCGGTGGGGAAGTAGATCTGAGGCGGTGAAAGACAGTATGGAGGCCGGATCCCTGCTGTGCTGGACCCTTCTGTCATTGGAGCAGCTGAGCTGGGGTGGACGACGGCGCAGCAGGAGCGGGACAAACCACGCAAGGTTTTCTTTGACAACTATCTGTAAGAGAAGTAATTCTGTAAGGGCTCGTTTGAATTGGAGGATTCCAACAATGCAGGGATAGGAAATAGATAGGAATAGGATAGGAATGCATGTGCAAAACAGAGAATTTAAAAACACAGGATTTCTGCCAATTTGGGTGTTTGATTCACAACAATTGGAAGATCACAGGATGCAAAGAAGCATGGTGAGATTAAGTCAAACCACAAGAAAATGTACGGTTATAATGCTATTATGCTACTATCTCTTAGTCTTGTGCTTCATGAATAGGAATTTGAAAAGGAGGACAAGTGAAAATTAAAATTCCTACGTTTTTTATTTCAAGGAGACACTAAAGGAACAAATCCGTGTGCTTAGTGGACAATATATATAACATGTAGAGTAAAAAAGAGATGCAACAAGTGTACAACCTCTTTGGCGAAGCCATGTCGATCTCAGCATGATTGGGTTGGCCGGTGAGGATGCTCCGACTGAATTCACTGTCGGAGGAGGGGAAGAAGATGTTAGGCGTCTGGAGATGGAGCCCGAGGTACTGCTTCGCTGCGATGGAGGGTTTCATCGTTGGAGCAGCTCTGGTGAGTTGTACGACGCCAAGGCTGAAGCAGGACAAGAGAGACAATGAACAACATTAACCTGAGTGGAATTCTAATAGAATCTCCAATACATGACGTAAAATACATAACCACAAAGTGCTAGATGTAAAATACATCAGCCGCTCATCTCTGAACTTAACTGCCGAAACTGAACTTAACTGTCGAAACTGAACCTACCTGTCGAAACTGAATTTTGCTGTCGAAACTGAATTTTGCTGTCGAAATTGAACGCACTAGCAAGGTGAGGCTACATGTCGGTCGACTGAATTTTTCATCTCTGGTCAGTCGATTTTGCAGCCGTTGGATACGAAATCAAGGGCCCGCGGTTCATCTTCAACCTCCACCCCCCTGAGCCGCCAGCCACCACCGGCCAAACAGTAGCCCCGCGCCGCCCGCGGCCGGTGGTGCATCGCCCCGCCCACCCCGAAAACACTCCCCACCGCCGGTCCGCCACCGCCCCGGCCATCC
>NC_057810.1:202423618-202465763 GCF_018294505.1 Triticum aestivum | reverse complement strand
GCTTTTTCTCCGGCGATCGCCACGCCACCGCCCCACCAACGCCCCGCCACCGCCGGCGACCACCGCCCCCATCCTAAACCCTAGAGATAGATAGTGGGGTACCTCTCCGGCGAGCCCCCTCCCTGCTGCGGCTGGTTCTTCCTTCACCCCGGCGAGCCCACCCCTTGAAAATCGACTAACCCAAAAGTCGATTCAGTTGACTGAAGTGTAGCCAAATCGGAGCAGCATTGCAAGCAAGAGCAAGAGCGAGAGCAGCAGCACGAGCAAGAGCAATAGCAAGAGCAGACCAGGCAGGGGACCGAGAGCAAGAGCAAAGCAGCAGTGCGAGCGAGAGCTAAAGCAGCAGCAGCTCCTACTGATGTGGACGTCCCCGCCGAGGGAGCGACACCATGGAGTAAGTGGCGGGCGACGCCGCCGTGGATGGAGCCGCGCCGTGTCGGCTCGGGACCGAGCGCTGGCAGCACCGTGAGATCGAATCAAGAAGAAAATGCGGCGATTAGTGTACAACCTCTTTGGTGGCACCGATTAGGCCGCAACTTCATCCGAGGAAATGGTGATGATGATGCTCTTCCGGTGGTGCAGGTGAAGACGGCGGTGTGGGAATGGAGGTGGCACGAAAGACGAGGGGAACGTCGGGGCAGCTCCTTGGAGGTGGAGGACGGGGTGGCTGAACCGGCGAGATGATGAGATCAACGATGGACCCTCATCCACTACGGTGGATGAGGGAAGTCGAGGTATTGCTGTGGACGACATCGTCGGGGAAGAGGCTCCGGCTTGGTGGCGGACGGAGCAGGGTGTGGGGTTTCATCGCGGGTTTTCGCGGCCTCGGTGTACGAATGGGTGGGCGGATGGGATGGCAGTGGGGAAGCATGGCTTAGAGACGCGCTTGTCCGAAATGTGGGGTACGTTACAAAAGTACACCCCACCGATTTGAGGCGGTTCTTTCGGTTCAGGGGTGTAACACCCTAGTTAGTCATCCATTAGAGTGTTGCATCATGTCTATTCCATTCAACAGAAATTTGAAATGGGTATGACAGAACCCCCAGCCCCTCTGAAACCAACTAGGGTTTACTAAAAATATTTTCAATGAACCTGAAATGCCCTTCTAAAATGTCCATCATTTTTGTCTTGGTTCAGAACCTCTGCCAAAAGTGGTGCACAATTTTCTAGGTCATCCTAAGGTCTTTGAATTAAATCATAAATATTTGAGTTTGGGCATTTAAATTATATAAAATATTTCAAATGCTCAAATAATTCCAAACCAAAATGTTCCAAGCTGGATATATTCCAGTTAGTGGCCATAAGCAGTTTGGTGATTTTTAGAGTTGCCTAGGTATTTTTAGAAAGTCCACAAACTTACAGAAAAATATAAAAGAAAAAATCAAAGAGGAGCAGAGGCTTACCTGGCGCTCACCTGGCAAGCCCACCTGCCGGCCCAGCCCAGCAGCCGCTCCAGCGAGCTGCTTGCCTTCGCCAGGCAGGCAGGCAGGTGTTCGACGGGGCACCAGCGCACGCCACGCAGCTGCCCGTCGCCTTGCTTCCTCCTCTCACCGCCCTGCTGGCCTGGATGAACTCCACGTCGCACCCCGAACCCCGTGGACACACCCATTCGCCCCCAGCTCCTCTCCCTCGCTCTCCCACACTATGGCCGATGCCACCGCAGCCGCACCGTCGCCGTAGTCGCGCTCTCCGTCGTCCCCGCGCCGCGCCACCGTGTCCAGGAGCTCCGCCGCCCTCCTCTCCTTCAAGCTCACCGAACCCCAAGCGCTCGCGTGCCCCGAAGCCACTGCACCGACCTCGTCCGATCCGCCATCGCCGGAGATCCCCTTCGCCGTCGCCGCCGCACCAGCACGTCCCCGACCGCGCCGTCTACTTCTTCGAGACCTCCATGAGCCCAGCTACCTCCTCCCCCTTTCCTCTCTCGCTCTCGTGCACCACAGCGAGCGCACGAAGCTTCACCGCACGCACCGCCGCCGAGCTCGTCGCCGACGTGTCTCCGGCCAACCACCGGCCACACCACCGTGTCCAATGCACTCACCGCACCCGCAGGAACCCGTAGCACCACTCCACGAGCCTCGCCGTGACCCGTAGCCTCGAGTTCAACCTCACCCGAACTCCGGCGACCGTCAAGGTCGTCGTCGGCGACGTTTCCGGCCACCCCGATCTCAACCACCACCACCAAGAGCTGCGGCTTGCTCCCAGCTACCCGTAGATGCCCTCCGCCGCTCATTTAGTCGCGGAACGCACAAAAGCACTCTCGCCGCCACGTTCGGCCTCGCCGGCGGCTAAACACCGGCGAGTTGACCCCACTGACCCCTCGTTTGACCATGGGTGGGCCCAGTTTGACCCTCCTGGGTCAATGACAGGTGGGGCCTAGCCCTGTTAACTAATTAGGATTAGTATTAACTAATAATTAGTTAAACTAATTACACCGACACACGGGACCCACTAGTCAGGTTTGACCTGGACTGTTCCATTGACCACTGACGTCATCCTGACACAATGCTGATGCAGTAAGTTATTTACTGGAATTATTATTACACAGGAAATTCTAGAAAATAACCCAAACTTCAAAAAATCATAGAAATTAATCTGTAGCTCCAAATGCAAAGTGTTATATATGAAAAATGATCAGAAAAATCCAATCTGTCCATCTGTACTGGTTTCATGCATGTTTAAGCAAGCTAACCTGCTGTTTAGTGCAGAGCAAGATAAAGCACTTTAAAGGGCCATTTATGAGTTTGAAACTTGAATCTTTGGTTCAAAATAGTTCAAACCCATCTGGTCTTAGTTGCTTTAGCCCAACACACTCATATTGCCATGTTTCATGCATGCATCATATTGTTGCATACTGTTTGGTGATGATTGTGTATCGGTGCTCTCTGCGGCAGGTCCTGCCCCTGAGGAGTATCGTGATTACCCCAACGAAGAACAATACCAGTGCACTGACCCATCAGGCAAGCAACCAACCATTTGATCATATCGATCCAATCCCATGTTCTCGCTCCTGCTCTCTTTTACTGCATTAAGACAACGTGTTTCAAACTGCAGTGTGCTGCGGTAGTTGAACCCATTTCCTCTGCATGACCTGTCATTGCCACAGTAACTAGATGAAACCCACTAGCATGTGTAGGAGTTGATTGAGCCATGTGTATTTGTTGTTCCTACCTTCCTATGCCTTCCATGCTTAGAGTCGTGTCAGGTCTGGTTCATCTGGGTGATGGGCTAGAGTGAAATGTTCGTGTCAGTATGGGAGTGATGCGTTGAACACAATTTGGTAAAGGTATCGATGAGAGGCCATGTAGGAGTACATGGTGGGTTGTTTCATTGAAGTCGTCCTTAAGCACTGAGATCTGTATGTGTGATTTAAGAATCAGCTACTACCATGCATTGGGCCCGAAACCAATGGACCCTCTCGGCTTCTTATTCACCCTAGTTCTCTGTCCAGGAGTTGCAAGTAGTTTCTGGTGTTTGTAGCTTACTGGAGGCCGTGGACAGCGCTGACCGTAGGGGTGGGCTGTGATGCGGTAGGTACGTGGCCGGTATACCAGGCACCCGTTAGGTGTCTCGGAACCCTGTTCACATCGTTTGGGGTTGTGAGCGAAACCCCGGCCGGATCTCCTCATGGATGGAACCCGAATAGGCGATAAACCTGGACTAGAGACTTAGGTGTTCAGGTAGGTCGTGGCCGACACCCACGTTGGGCTTCCGCTTGAAGGTTGCCGAGTACATGTCGTGTAAACGGTGGTAAGTGGTGAGAGCATGTATGAAGAAGTACACCCTTGCAGGGTTAACATAATCTATTCGAATAGCCGTGTCCGTGGTAAAGGACTACTTGGTTACCTATACAGTTCATAGACAAGTAAACTAGAAACTACTAAAAGCCTCAAGATAAGTGTGAGTGCCGAGGATGGCTCTTCCATAGGAAGACGGAGGTGGATCCTCGGTAGTGTATTGAAGTGGTGAGTAGTGGACTCGTGTGCGCAAAACTATTTCAAGTTGGAGTCTCGTAGGATAGCTTAGCCAAGAGTCAAAGCTGGCTTGCTACAATAACTCCACCAACCCTTCTTGATAATGTGCATGTATGTAGGATCTGATGTAAGTCTTGCTGAGTACCTTTGTACTCATGTTGCTTTAATTTACATTTTTCAGAAGATGCTACAAACCCTTCTGACGGGTTCTTCGTAGATGTTGACATCGATGAGTAGACTGAGGCCCAGGTGGTGACCCTGAGCTTGTGAAGGACCATGTAGTATAGCTAGGCTTACCCAAGCCTCTTTTATTTTACTAGTTGTCTGTACTCAGACAAGACACTTCCACTGTTGGCTTGTATGCTTATATGACTTGAATGTGGGTCGTGTGACCCGTACTTGTGTGTATGCTATGTATGGCTCTCTGAGCCTTTAAATAAAGTACTTGTGTTGTAGAGTCATGTTGTGATGCCTTGTTGTATTTGCACATATCGAGCATATTGTGTGTATGATTGAAATGCTTGGTATGTGTGGTATCTGACTATCTAGTTGTTTATCTTTAGTAGCCTCTCTTACCGGGAAATGTCTCCTAGTGCTTCCACTGAGCCATGGTAGCTTGCTACTGCTCCGAAACACTTAGGCTAGCCGGCATGTGTCCTTCTTCGTTCCTATGTCTATCCCTTCGGGGAAATGTCACGCAATGAATGCCGGAGTCCTGTTAGCCCGCTGCAGCCCGGATTACCGGAGTCCTGCTAGCCCAGTGCTACAGCCCGGATTCACTTGCTGATGACCGACACGATCGATGCTGGGTCATGGATGCCTGTCCCTGTAAGTCTGTGCCACTTTGGGTTTACGACTAGCCATGTCAGCCCGGGCTCCTTATCATATGGATGCTAGCGACACTATCATATACGTGTGCCAAAAGGCGCAAACGGTCCCGGGAAAAGGTAAGGCGACACCCGTGGGAATACCGTGCGTGAGGCCGCAAAGTGATATGAGGTGTTACAGGCTAGATCGATGTGACATTGAGTCGGGGTCCTGATAGCGTTGGCATCAGCGCCGGACTGCCTCTAGGTTCTCCAAGCCAAACTGGTCGATGTTGAGTCTAGAAATGCTTTAGTTATATGTAGGGGAATTGATTGCGGGATGGTACGTAAGGCTCTTTTTACTCCTTTACCTCATGGCATTATGATCTGAGTCAGTCCATTCTTCCACCGGGGGTTAAGGATTAGGATCTTTCTCTCTATCAGGTTCACGTGTTACTAATCAGTAGTACCTTATAGATTTGATGATTACAAGCCTAGTTCAGCTCTACTACCCTATTATACTGTTAAGTTGGACCCAGAAACTTGATATGATATTGTTGAGTGTCTATGTAATTCCTTGCAAAATGTCTCAAAATCCTTCTTGAGCATTTACAGCCGTTATGTTGTCCAAATTCTGCTAGAAATTCTAATGCTTTTGCATTATGGTTGTGCTTTCAGATGGCCACTCGTGATCAAAACCAAGTGGTTCGCCTGACTCGATGTATCGATGTGCCCGGTCATACGGCTATGTTAGTCCGGGTAATGATCGAGGCGGGTTACCGTTGGTATCCCGAATACACGGTCGAAGAGCAGTTTCGAGACTTTAATCAAAGCCAGTATCTTTGCACTGTCAGGATATTTCCCTCTTATCCTGGTTCTACCGAGCCCCTCCACTGTTCCTACGGACTCGGGGTTACTATTGAGATGGTCGTGCAAGATGCTGCCTATTCTATGATGACCATCATGCGAGTCAAGACTGGCCTGCTTCGGAACACCGACTTCCGGTATATGCCAGCTTCACTCCCTGGAGCGCAGGGGTATCTTTCGGGCTATCTATGTTGACTCCACTGAGGAGGACTCACTAACTCGCACCACTGCTGAGATGCTCGAGGATAAGGACCGAGAGAATCAGGCCTTGAGACTGGAGCTTTTGAACACCCGTGCCGATCATTGGGCCACCTTGACTCGGTTTGCACCGGTTGTGCAAGCTGGATATATGGATATGAGAGATCTGTATCCTGTTAGACCTGCTCTGCCAGACATGATGGATTTGCGTGATGTGGGAGGCATCACCCCACCCCGTGGTCCCCACAGGCCACCGTTTGTTGGTCCAAGACCTCACCCTAGCCCCTATGGTCCATAGGTTCCTCAGGACCGTCTGTTTCCGGATGCTCAAGTTGAACTTCCAGGCTATGGAGGAGACTTCTATGAGAACTACTACGGAGATGTCTGAGTTAGTAGTAGTTTCACTAGTATTGTAATAGTTGTATTTCCACCGTCCTGTGTGACCTGTGGAATATGACTTAGTGTGTATCTATTCCGGAGGTGTAGGAAAAATAATGTATAGGAGCTTGGAATGCCTCCGAAGAGATGTAATCTTCCTTTCACCGTAGTAGTACTTTGTTTGGTCCTGTACTAAACCTTGTATGGTGTGTATGACGATGGAATAAAAGAAGCAGTTACTGTATCTACCATGTCATACGGATGATCATCTTGCATTCTGAGTTGTCCATTACATTCTACATTTCTATGTCAGAACCTTATCATCCTGAACTAAATCATTGTCTTGTTTTCCTAGGATGGTTAACACCCGCACCAACCCTGCTCCCCCAGAGCAGGCCGAAGTCAGCAGAGTTGGGGAAACAAACCTGCCTCACCCTCCTTCTCTGGCCGAAGTTATGCTGGAAGCCGAGAGAAACAAGCGGGAGACCAACCGTTTGTTGGAGCGCATCGAGCAGAACACAGCACACCATCAGAGGAATAACTTGGTGTCACTCAGTGATTTCATCAAGTTACATCCACCCACCTTCCACCACTCCGTCGAGCCTCTCGACGCCGACGACTGGCTTCGCAGTATTACTCACAAACTGCGTTCTGCGCTAGTAGCTGAGGCTGATAAGGTCACCTTTGCTGCATATCATCTTGAAGGCCCCGCCAGTCTCTGGTGGGAGAACTATGAAGCTATGCGCCCAGCGGGCCATGTCACTACTTGGGCTGAATTCAGCGAGGCTTTCCGTGAACATCACATTCCGGAGGGTCTCATGGACCGTAAGCGTGAGGAGTTCTGCAGTTTCACTCAAGGTCGACTCTCTGTTGACGCTTACAGCAGGGAGTTCGGTAACCTTGCACGATATGCAACTAAGGAAGTCTCTACCGATGCCAAGAAGCAGGCAAGGTTCCGTAAGGGACTTAGCCCTGAGCTTTGCCGTGACCTCCGTCTGCATGAGTGCACCTCTTTTCAGAAGCTTGTGAACAAAGCCATCAGTGCTGAGTCTGGTCAGACTGATTTCGAAGTAACACGCAAGCATGGCCGTGACTTGGGTTCCTCATCCGGTGCTAGACCGCAGAAGCGCTGGGTGTGGGTGCCTAACACTGCCCTGCCACCCAGGTTCACACCAAGGCCATCCTATCAGGCGCCTCGCCCAGCTCAACAGTATGCACCAGCCAAGCCCTATGGTGGTCCAACCAACAATGCTCCTCCACGCACCAGTTCCGTGACGTGCTTCAAGTGTGGGGAATCAGGCCACTATATGCGCGAGTGTCCCCAGACCAACCCCAGCTAGTCTGCAAAAGCTGTTGGCTGTGGCAAGCCGACAGGGAAAGTGTTCTACGCCAAGCCGGCCACCACTACACGTGGCCATGTGAATTGTGTCTCTGCGGAAGAGGCTCAGGAGGATCCCAACGTCGTACTCGATACGCTCCTTGTTAATTGCCACCCGGCATCTGTTCTTTTCGATATTGGAGCATCTCATTCATTTATATCCGAAAATTATGCTCGTTTGCATAACACCGCATTCTGTGACATGCCTTCCACCATGGAAATTTCTACTCCTGGCTCTAGATGGCAAACCTCTAGCGTAAGCCATGGGATTGAAATTCAAGTCGACAAACTTGTTTTTCTTGCATCTTTGATAGCTCTCAAATCTTCGGATATTAATATCATCTTGGGTATGGACTGGATGTCAGCCCATCATGCCAAGATTGATTGTTTCTCTAGGACTGTTCAACTCACACATCCTTCGGGAAAGATAGTCAATGTCTTGACCCGAGTAGCCAAGTGACAACTATATTCTCTTAACGCCAGTCCTTTGCCAGACCTCGAAGACGTCCCGGTAGTCCGTGACTTCCCGGATGTCTTTCCAGAAGAATTGCCAGGTGTCCCACCTGACAGAGATGTCGAGTTCATGATAGATCTCATTCCAGGAACTGTCCCAATTTCTAGAAGACCCTATAAGATGGCACCCTTTGAACTAGCCGAACTTAAGAAACAACTCGATGAGTCCTTGAAAAAGGGTTTCATCTGACCTAGTTCATCTCCATGGGCTTGCCCCATCTTCTTCGTCAAGAAGAAGGATGGTACGGACCGGATGGTTGTAGATTATCGACCCGTCAACTTGGTCACAATTAAGAACAAGTATCCGCTCACCAGGATCAACGACCTGTATGATCAGCTCGTTGGATCCTCAGTCTTCTCTAAAATGGATTTGAGGTTGGGCTACCATAAAATCAAAATCAGGAATGGGGACATTCCTAAAACGGCCTTTGCTACTCGTTATGGCCAACACGAGTACACCGTCATGTCCTTCGGTTTAACCAACGCCCCAGCCACCTTTTCTCGGTTAATGAACTCAATCTTCATGGAGTATTTGGATAAATTCATCATGGTTTACCTCGATGATATACTCATCTACTCCAAGAACGAGGAAGAACATGCCGAACATCTAAGCCTAGTGTTGATGAAACTTTGAGAGCATCGCCTTTATGCCAAGTTCTCTAAATGCGAATTTTGGTTGCCAGAAGTGACCTATCTAGGACATGTAATTTCTGGTAAAGGTATTGCTGTTAACCATGAGCGAGTTCAAGCCGTCCTTAATTGGACTCCACCTGAATCGGTCAAGCAAGTTCGGAGTTTCCTTGGCTTAGCGAGCTATTGTCGCCGCTTTGTCGAGAACTTCTCCAAGGTTGCTAAACCTCTAACTGAACTCCTCAAGAAAGATAAAAAGTTCGAGTGGACTCCACAATGTGAGCACAATTTTTAGGAACTGAAAAGACGCCTGACTTCTGCTCCCGTATTGGTACCACCAGACTTCTCCAAGGACTTCATTATCTATTGCGACGCCTCGCGACAAGGACTAGGTTGCATTCTCATGCAAGATCGACACGTAATTGCTTATGCTTCACGGCAATTGCACCCACATGAGGAAAACTACCCTACTCATGATCTAGAGCTTGCAGCTGTAGTCCATGCACTCAAAACCTGGCGACATTACCTCCTCGGTAATCGTTGCAAAATCTTCACTGATCACCAAAGTCTGAAGTACATATTCACCCAACCGGATTTGAATCTCAGGCAAAGACGTTGGGTCGAGTTGATCACAGATTTCGACTTAGGGATAACTTACACCCCAGGAAAAGCCAACGTCATGGCTGATGCGCTAAGTCGTAAATCTTATTGCAACAGTCTAATGTTGCAACAAAGTCAACCACTTCTCCACGAGGAATTTCGGAAACTTAACCTTCACATTGTTCCTCAAGGATTCCTTTCCACCTTGGTGGCGAAACCTACCCTTACGGGTCAGATCATCAAAGCGCAGAAGGTAGATCCGGGGATTTCCCGCATCAAAAGAAACATCAAGAAAGGAGTTGCGAATTGTTTCTCCATTGATGATCAAGGAGTCGTATACTTCGGGAACCGTCTAGTGGTTCCCAAAGTGCAAAACCTGAGGCGATTGATCCTGAAGGAAGCTCATGAATCTCCTCTCACCATTCATCCCGGTAGCACTAAGATGTATCAGGACCTGCGCCAGAGGTTCTGGTGGACTAGGATGAAGAGAGAAATTGCTCAGTATATTGCTAGTTGCGACGTCTGTCGTCGTGTAAAAGCAGAGCATCAACGGCCTGCTGGCACCCTTCAACCCTTAGCTATTCCTGAATGGAAATGGGACAAAATTGGTGTCACATCCTAGTTAGCCATGCATTAGAGTGTTGCATCATGTTTACTTTTTCATCAGAAACTTGAAATGGGGATGACAGAACCCCCAGTCCCCTCTGAAACCAACTAGGGTTTACTAAAAAACTTTTTCAATGAACCTGAAATGCCCTTCTAAAATGCCCATCATTTTTGTCTTGGTTCAGAACCTCTGCCAAAAGTGGTGCACATTTTCCTAGGCCATCTTAGGGTTTTTGAATTAAATCATAAATATTTGAATTTGGGCATTTAACATTATATAAAATATTTAAATGCTCAAATATCTCCAAACTAAAATGTTTCATGTTGGAAATAATCCAACTATGGACCAGGAGTAATTTGGTGATTTTAGGAGTTGCCTAAGTATTTTATTTAATTCAACAAAGTTGCAGAAGTATTAAAAAAACAGAAACAGAAAGAAAATGGGAAAAGCTTACCTGGCGCCTGCTCCCGGCCCACCTGCCGGCCCAGCCCAGCACCGCTCCAGCGAGCTGCTTGCCGGCCAGGCAGGCAGGCAGGTGCCCGACGGCGACCGCAGCGTGCGCCACGCACCTGCCGCCGCCTCGCCGCTCCCCTCGCCCGGTGACGTCGTGGATCAGCCTCCCTCGCTCCCCCGAACCCCCCAGACACCCCCTCTCCTCTCCAGCTCCTCCCCCTCGCGCTCCCCCGCCATGGCCGACGCCACCATCGCCGTGCCTTCGTCGTAGCCGTGCTCCCCGCCGCCCGTGCGTCCTCTCACCGTGTCCAGGAGCTCCGCCGCTGTCCACTTCATCGAGCAGCCGAGCCCCGAGCGCTCGCAACGCCCGAGTCCACCGCAACGACCTCGCCCGAACCGTCGTCGCCGGAGATCCCCTTCAACGCCGTCGTCGCTCCGGTCCATCTCCGGCCGCACCAAGGACTCCGTCGCACTCACTGTGAGCTTAGCCATCTTCCCCTCCTTTCCGTTCTTGCTCCCGAGCCGTGTAACAACCTCCCGGAGCTCAACCGCACCCACCGTCGTGGAGCTCGTCGCCGACGTGCTCCCGGTCACCCTCCGGCCACAAACTGGTGTCCATCATGCTCACCGTGTCACTTAGCATCTAGCTAGCCACTCCCCGAGCCTCACCGACCCCTCTAGCATCAAGTTCGTCTTCGGCCGAACCCCGGTGGCCGCCAAAGTCGTCGCCGGCACCAACTCCGGCCACCCCGACCCCAACGGACTCCACCAAGAGCTGCGGCTCGTCCCCAGCT
Organism: Triticum aestivum; assembly: GCF_018294505.1. Lineage (NCBI taxonomy): Eukaryota > Viridiplantae > Streptophyta > Magnoliopsida > Poales > Poaceae > Triticum > Triticum aestivum. The sequence continues at coordinate 202,454,568 of NC_057810.1, read as the reverse complement.
CCACTCCGGTGGTCTCGGCGACCCATTTGGTGGCCGGAACGACCAAAACCACTTCCGCCGCCGCGTCGGGCTCGCCGGCGGCTAAACGCCAGTGCAGCCGACCCGGGTTTGACCACGGGTGGGCCCTGGTTGACTCCCCTGAGTCAATGACAGGTGGGGCCCAGCCCTGTTAATTAAACAGGTTTAGTTTTAATTAACTTTAATTAAATTAATCACCCTGACACGTGGGACCCACTGTCAGGTTTGACCTGGACCAGTTCCGTTGACCTGCTGACGTCACACTGACGTCAGGCTGATGCAATAATTGATTTTCTGGAATTAATCTAATATAGGAAATTCCAGAATATAATTTAAACTTCAAAAATTCATAACTTTTATTCTGTAACTCCAAATCAGACAAATTATATATGAAAAATGATCAGAAAAATCCAATCTATCCATCTGTACTATTTTCATGCATGACTAAACAAGTTAACTTGATGTTTAATGCAGAACAAGGAAAAGCACTTTAAAAGGCCATGTTTTGAGTTTGAAATTTGAATCTTTGATTCAAATTGGTTCAAACCCCTCTGGTCTTAGTTGCATTAGCCCAACACACTCATATTGCTATGTCTCATGCATGCATCATATTGTTGCACATTGTTTGGTGATGGTTGTGTATCGGTGTCCTTTGCGACAGGTTCTGCCTCCGAGGAGTACCGTGATTACCCTAACGAAGAACCATATTAGTGCATCGAACCATCAGGCAAGCAACCAACCATTTGATCATATCGATACAATCCCATGTTCTCGCTCCTGCTCTCTTTTACTGCATTAAGACAACGCGTTTCAAACTGCTGTGTGCTATGGTAGTTGAACCCATTTCCTCTGCATGACCTGTCATTGCCACAGTAACTAGCTGAAACCCACTAGCATGTGTAGGAGTTGATTGAGCCATATGTATGTGTTGTTCCTACCTTGCTATGCCTGCTATGCTTAGAGTCGTGTCAGGTCTGGTTCATCTGGGTGATGGGCTAGAGTGAAATGATTATGTCGGTAATGAGAGTGGTGTGGTGAACACGATTTGGTAAAGGTATCGATGAGAGGCCATGTAGGAGTACATGGTGGGTTGTTTCATTGAAGCCGACCTTAAGCACTGAGATCTGTATGTGTGATTTAAGATACAACTACTACCATGCATTGGGCCCTGAAATATGACCCCGCTCGACTTCTTATTCACCCTAGCTCTCTGTCCAGGAGTTGCAAGTAGTTTCTGGTGTTTGTAGCCTACTGGAGGCCGTGGACAGCGCTGACCATAGGGGTGGGCTGTGATGCGGTAGGTACGTGGCCGGGTGTACCGAATACCCGTTAGGTATCTCGGGAACCCTGTTCACATCGTTCGGGGCCGTATGGGAAACCTCGGCCGGACTCCCTGCGGATGGAACCTGAATAGGCGATAAACCTGGACTAGAGGCTTAAGTGTTTAGGTAGGTCGTGGTCTACACCCACGTCGGCTTTCGCTTGAAGTCTGCCGAGCACATGTCGTGTGCAGACGCTAAGTGGTGGAAACATGTATGAAGAAGTACACCCCTGCAGGGTTATCATAATCTATTCGAATAGCCGCGTCCGTGGTAAAGGACTACTTGGTTGCCTATACAGTTCATAGACAAGTAAATGGAAACTGCTAAAAGCCTCAAGATAAGTGTGAGTGCCGAGGATGGCTTTTCCGTAGGGAGACGGAGGTGGATCCTCGGTAGTGTATTGAAGTGGTGAGTAGTGGACTCGTGTGCGCAAAACCATTTCAAGTTGGAGTATCGTAGGATAGTCTAGCCAAGAGTCAAAGCTGGCTTGCTGCAATAACTCCACCAACCCTTCTTGATAATATGCATGTATGTAGGATCTGATGTAAGTCTTGCTGAGTACCTTTGTACTCATGTTGCTATAATTTACATTTTTACAGAAGACGCTGCAACCCCTTCTGATGGGTTCTATGTAGACGTTGACATCAACGAGTAGGCTAAAGGCCCAGGTGGTGATCCTGAGCTTGTGAAGGACCATGTAGTATAGCTAGGCTTTCCAAGCCTCTTTTATTTTACTAGTTGTCTGTACTCACACAAGTTACTTCCGCTGCTGGTTTGTATGACTGTATGACTTGTATGTTGGGTCGTGAGACCCGTACCTTTGTGTATGCTATGTATGGCTCCCTGAGCCTTAAATAAAGTACTTGTGTCGTAGAGTCATGTTGTGATGCTTCGCTGTATTTGCACATATCGAGCATATTGTGTGTATGATTGAAATGCTTGGTATGTGTGGGATCTGACTACCTAGTTGTTTATCTTTAGTAGCCTCTCTTACCGGGAAATGTCTCCTAGTGTTACCGCTGAGCCATGGTAGCTTGCTACTGCTCTGGAACACTTAGGCTGGCCGGCATGTGTCCTTCTTCGTTCCTGTGTCTGTCCCTTCGGGGAAATGTCACGCATTGAGTACCGGAGTCCTGTTAGCCCGCTACAGCCCGGTTTACCAGAGTCCTGCTAGCCCAGTGCTACAGCCCGGACCCACTTGATGATGACCGACACGTTCGAAGCTGGGTCATGGATGCCTGTCCCTGTAAGTCTGTGCCACTTTGGGTTTACGACTAGTCATGTCAGCCCGGGCTCCTTATCATATGGATGCTAGCGACACTATCATATACGTGAGCCAAAAGGCGCAAACGGTCCCGGGCAAAGGTAAGGCGACACCCGTGGGGATACCGTGCGTGAGGCCGCAAAGTGATATGAGGTGTTACCGGCTAGATCGATGTGACATCGAGTCGGGGTCTTGACAGCGTTGGCATCAGAGCCGGACTGCCTGTAGGTTCTCCAAGCCAAACTGGTCGATGTTGAGTCTAGAAATTCTTTAGTTATATGTAGGGGAATTGTTTGTGGGTTGGAACGTAAGGCTCTTTTTACTCCTTTATCTTATGACATTCTGATCTGAGTCAGTCCATTCTTCCACCGGGGGTTAAGGAATTAGGATCTATTCTCTCTATCAGGATCACGTGTTACTAATCAGTAGTACCTTATAAGTTTGATGGATACAAGCCTAGTTCAGTTCTACTACCACATTATGTTGTTAGAATGGATTCAGAACTTTGATATGATGATGTTGAGTGTGTACGAAATCCTTTGTCAAATGTCTCAAAATCCTTCTTGAGCATTTACAGCTGTTATGCTGCTGAAATTTCGCTAGAAATTCTAATGCCTTTGCATTATGATTGTGCTTTCAGATGGCCACTCGCGACCTCAATCAAGTGGTTCGCCTGACTCGATGCCTAGATGTACCCGGCCATACTGCCAAGTTGGTCAGGGTAATGACTGAGGCTGGATACCGCTGGTATCCTGAGTACACGGTCGAAGAGCAATTTCGGGACTTTAATCGAAGCCAGTATCTCTGCACTGTCAGGATATTTCCATCTTATCCTGGGTCCACCGAGCCCCTTCACTGCTCCTATGGACTCGGGGTTACTATTGAGATGGCTGTGCAGGACGCCGCCTACTCTATGATGACCATTATGCGAGTCAGATCTGGTCTATTTCGGGACTCTGATTTCCGGTATATGCCAGGATCACTTCCGGGAGCACAAGGGTATCTCCAGGCTATCTATGCTGACCCCACCCAGGAGGATTCACGGACTCGCACTACTGCTGAGATGCTCGAGGATAAGGACCGTGAAAATCGGGCCTTGAGGTTAGAGCTCTTCAATACCCGTGCTGACCACTGGGCCACATTGACTCGGTTTGCACCGGCGGTGCAAGCTGGATATTCGGATATGCGCGATCTCTACCCTGTGAGATCTGCTCTGCCAGACGTGATGGGTTGGCGTGATGTAGGAGGCATCACCCCACCTCGTGGTCCCCACAGGCCACCGTCTGTTGGTCCAAGACCTCATCCTAGCCCCTATGGTCCACAAGCTCCGCGAGATCGTCTGTTTCCGGATGATCATGTTGAGCTTCCAGGCTATGGAGGTGACTTCTACGAGGACTACTACGGATCGGTCTGAGTTAGTGGTAGTATCACTAGTTCGCACTAGCTGTGTCGTCTATCGTCCCGCGTGACTCGTGGGATATGACCTAGTTTGTACTCTTTCCGGAGGTGTAGAAAAATAATGTATAGGAGCTTGGGATGCCTCCGATAAGATGTAATCCTCTTTCACCGTAATAGTACTTTGTTTGGTCTTGTACTAAACCCTGTATGGTGTGTATGACGATGGAATAAAGAAGCAGTTTCTGTATCTACCATGTCATATGGATGATCATCTTGCATTTCGAGTTATTCCTTACATTCTGTATCCTATGTCGGAATTTTATCATTCTGACTAAATCATTGTCTTGTTTACCTAGGATGGTCAACACGCGCACTAACCCTGCTCCTCAAGAGCAGGCCGAAGGCAGTGAAGTCAGGGATGCAAATCTGCCTCATCCTCCTTCCCTAGCCGAGGTTATGATGGAAGCTGAGAGAAACAAGCGGGAGACCAACCGTTTGTTGGAGCGTATTGAACAGAACACAGCACACCATCAGAGGACTAACGTGGTGTCACTCAGTGATTTTATCAAATTACATCCACCCATGTTCCACCACTCCGTCGAGCCTCTCGACGCCGATGACTGGCTTCGCAGTATCTCTCACAAACTGCATTCCGCGCTGGTAGCGGAGGCTGACAAGGTCACCTTTGCTGCATATCATCTTGAAGGCCCCGCCAGTCTATGGTGGGAGAATCATGGAGCTATGCGCCCAGCGGGCCATGTCACTACTTGGGCTGAATTCAGTGAGGCTTTCCGTGAACATCACATTCCGGAGGGTCTCATGGACCGTAAACGTGAGGAATTTTGCAATTTCACCCAAGGCCGACTTTCTGTGGATGCTTACAGCAGGGAGTTTGGTAACCTCGCACGATATGCAACCGAGGAAGTTTCTACCGATGCCAAGAAGCAAGCAAGGTTCCGTAAGGGGCTTAGTCCTGAGCTTCGCCGCGACCTCCGTCTGCATGAGTGCACATCTTTTCAGAAACTTGTCAACAAAGCCATCAGTGCTGAAACTGGTCAGACTGACAATGACGCAACACGCAAGCATGGCCGTGACATGGGTTCCTCATCCGGTGCTGGTCCTCAGAAGCGCCGCGTGTGGGTGCCCAACACCGCCCTGCCACCCAGGTTCACACCGAGGCCATCTTTCCAGGTGCCTCGCCCCGTTCAACAGTCTGTTCCAGCCAAGCCCTATGGGGGTCCAACTAACAATGCTCCTCCACGTACCAGCTCCGTGACTTGTTTCAAGTGTGGGGAATCTGGCCACTATATGCGTGAGTGTCCCCAGACCAACCCCAATCAATCTGCTAAAGCTGTTGGCCGTGGCAAGCCGACAGGGAAAGTGTTCCACGCCAAGCCGGTCACCGCTTCACGTGGCCATGTCAACTGTATCTCTGCCGAAGAAGCTCAAGAGGATCCCAACGTCGTTCTCGGTACGCTCCTTGTTAATTGCCACCCCGCATCTGTTCTTTTCGATACAGGAGCCTCTCACTCATTTATATCCGAGAACTATGCTCGTTTGCATAACACTGCATTCTGTGACATGCCATCCACTATGGAAATTTCTACTCCTGGTTCTAGATGGCAGACCTCTAGGGTAAGTTATGGAAATGAAATCCAAGTCGACAGACTTGTTTTTCTTGCATCTTTGATAGCTCTTAAATCTTCAGATATTAATATCATTCTGGGTATGGACTGGATGTCGGCTCATCATGCCCAAATTGATTGCTTCTCTAGGACTGTTCAACTCACCCATCCTTCGGGGAAGATAGTCAATGTCTTGACCCGAATAGCCAAGCGACAGTTATATTCTCTTAACGCCAGACCTTTGCCAGACCTTGAGGACGTTCCGGTAGTCTGTGACTTCCCGGATGTCTTCCCAGAGGAATTGCCAGGTGTTCCACCTGACAGGGATGTTGAGTTCGTAATAGACCTCATTCCAGGAACCGTTCCGATTGCTAGAAGACCCTATAAGATGGCACCACTAGAACTAGCCGAGCTTAAGAAACAACTCGATGAGTCCTTGAAAAAGGGTTTCATCCGACCTAGCTCATCTCCGTGGGCTTGCCCCGTCCTCTTCGTCAAGAAGAAGGATGGTACGGACCGGATGGTTGTAGATTATCGACCTGTCAATTTGGTCACAATCAAGAACAAATATCCGCTTCCCAGGATCAACGACCTATATGATCAGCTCGCTGGATCCTCAGTCTTCTCCATGATGGATTTGAGGTTGGGCTACCATCAAATCAAAATTAGAAACGGGGACATTCCTAAAATGGCCTTTGTTACTCGTTATGGCCAATACGAGTACACCGTCATGTCCTTCGGTTTAACCAACGCTCCAGCCACCTTTTCTCGGTTAATGAACTCAATCTTCATGGAGTATTTGGATAAATTCGTCGTAGTTTATCTCGATGATATACTCATCTACTCCAAGAACGAGGAAGAACATGCCGAACATCTAAGGCTAGTGTTGAAGAAACTTCGAGAGCATCGCCTTTATGCCAAATTTTCTAAATGTGAATTCTGGTTGTCGGAAGTGACCTATCTGGGTCATGTAATATCTGGTAAAGGTATTGCTGTTAACCCTGAGCGAGTTCAAGCCGTCCTTAATTGGACTCCACCTGAATCGGTCAAGCAAGTTCGGAGTTTTCTGGGCTTAGTGAGCTATTGCCGTCGCTTTGTCGAAAACTTCTCCAAAGTTGCTAAACCTCTAACCGAACTCCTCAAGAAAGATAAGAAGTTCGAATGGACTCCACAATGTGAGCACAGCTTTCAGGAACTGAAAAGACGCCTGACCTCTGCTCCCGTACTGGTACCGCCAGACTTCTCCAAGGACTTTGTTATCTACTGCGACGCCTCGCGACAAGGACTAGGTTGCATTCTCATGCAAGATCGACACGTAATTGCCTACGCTTCACGGCAATTGCACCCACATGAGGAGAATTATCCTACTCATGATCTAGAGCTTGCTGCTGTAGTCTATGCACTTAAGACCTGGCGACATTACCTCCTCGGTAATCGTTGCGAAATATTCACTGATCACCAAAGTCTGAAGTACATTTTCACCCAACCGGATTTGAATCTCAGGCAAAGACGTTGGGTTGAGTTGATCACAGACTTCGATTTAGGAATAACCTACACCCCAGGGAAAGCCAACGTCATGGCTGATGCGCTAAGTCGTAAATCTTATTGTAACAACCTGATGTTACAACAAAGTCAACCGCTTCTCCATGAGGAATTTCGGAAGCTTAACCTTCACATTGTTCCTCAAGGATTTCTTTCCACCTTGGTGGCGAAAGCTACTCTTACGGATCAAATCATTGCTGCCCAGAAGCGAGATAAGGGAATAGCTAAGATCAAGGAGAACATTGCTAGCGGAGGTGCTAGTTGTTTCTCCACAAATGATCATGGTGTTGTGTACTTTGAGAACCGTCTAGTGGTTCCCAAGAACTAGCATCTACGGCAGTTGATCCTTAAGGAGGCTCATGAATCTCCTCTCACCATTCATCCCGGTAGTACTAAGATGTATCAGGACCTACGCCAGAGGTTCTGGTGGACTAGGATGAAGAGAGAAATTGCTCAGTATATTGCTAATTGCGACGTCTGTCGTCGTGTAAAAGCAGAGCATCAATGGCCTGCTGGCACCCTTCAACCCTTAGCTATTCCTGAATGGAAATGGGATAAAATTGGTATGGATTTCATTACCGGTTTTCCCAGGACCAAGAGAGGGAATAATGCTATTTTCGTCGTTGTCGATCGTCTCTCCAAAGTAGCCCATTTCTTACCTGTTCGTGAGAGTATAACCGCTAGTCAGCTGGCAGACTTATACATCTCCCGAATAGTGTCTCTCCATGGTGTTCCTTTGGAAATTAACTCAGATCGAGGAAGCCTTTTCACCTCTCGATTTTGGGAAAGTTTCCAAAATGCTATGGGAACCCGTCTCTCCTTCAGCACCGCTTTCCACCCTCAGTCGAGTGGTCAAGTGGAACGCGTCAACCAGATTCTAGAAGACATGCTTCGAGCCTCTGTTATCTCTTTCGGAATGGATTGGGAGAAGTGCCTTCCATTTGCCGAATTCGCTTACAACAACAGCTATCAATCTAGCTTGGGTAAAGCCCCTTTTGAAGTTCTCTATGGACGACGGTGTCGAACACCCCTTAACTGGTCAGAGACCGGGGGAAGACAATTCTTTGGACCGGATATGATTCAGGAAGCAGAAGAACAAGTTCATATCGTTCGTGAAAAGTTGAAAACAGCCCAATCTCGTCAAAAGAGTCAATATGACCGAAAACATATGGCTATGACTTTCGAGGTTGACGAGAAGGCTTATCTTCGGGTCACCCCTCTGAAGGGAACCCATCGTTTCGGTATCAAAGGAAAATTGGCTCCTCGTTACATTGGACCTTTTCGCATTCTCGCCAAACGAGGGGAAGTTTCCTACCAGTTGGAACTACCTCCGCACCTCTCCAGAGTCCATGATGTCTTCCACGTTTCTCAACTCAAGCGTTGCTTCTCGGATCCTATCCGTGGAGTGGACCACGAAACGCTTGATCTCCAAGATAATCTTACATATCGAGAGTACCCCATTCGTATCCTCGATCGGGCCGAGCGTACCACTCGACGTCATAATATCAAGTTTCTCAAGGTTCAATGGTCGCACCATTCTGAGGATGAAGCAACTTGGGAAAGGGAGGATCGTCTTCGACTCGAGTATCCCGCCTTCTTCCCGGAGGAACCCAAATCTCGGGACGAGATTCTTTTGAGTGGGGGTGAGTTGTCACATCCTAGTTAGCCATGCATTAGAGTGTTGCACCATGTTTACTTTTTCATCAGAAACTTGAAATGGGGATGATAGAACCCCCAGTCCCCTCTGAAACCAACTAGGGTTTACTAAAAAACTTTTTCAATGAACCTGAAATGCCCTTCTAAAATGCCCATCATTTTTGTCTTGGTTCAGAACCTCTGCCAAAAGTGGTGCACATTTTCCTAGGCCATCTTAGGGTTTTTGAATTAAATCATAAATATTTGAATTTGGGCATTTAAAATTATATAAAATATTTAAATGCTCAAATATCTCCAAACTAAAATGTTTCATGTTGGAAATAATCCAACTATGGACCAGGAGTAATTTGGTGATTTTAGGAGTTGCCTAAGTATTTTATTTAATTCAACAAAGTTGCAGAAGTATTAAAAAAACAGAAACAGAAAGAAAATGGGAAAAGCTTACCTGGCGCCTGCTCCCGGCCCACCTGCCGGCCCAGCCCAGCACCGCTCCAGCGAGCTGCTTGCCGGCCAGGCAGGCAGGCAGGTGCCCGACGGCGACCACAGCGTGCGCCACGCACCTGCTCGCCGCATCGCCGCTCCCCTCGCCCGGTGACGTCGTGGATCAGCCTCCCTCGCTCCCCCGAACCCCCCAGACACCCCCTCTCCTCTCCAGCTCCTCCCCCTCGCGCTCCCCCGCCATGGCCGACGCCACCATCGCCGTGCCTTCGTCGTAGCCGTGCTCCCCGCCGCCTGTGCGTCCTCTCACCATGTCCAGGAGCTCCGTCGCTGTCCACTTCATCGAGCAGCCGAGCCCTGAGCGCTCGCAACGCCCGAGTCCACCGCAACGACCTCGCCCGAACCGTCGTCGCCGGAGATCCCCTTCAACGCCGTCGTCGCTCCGGTCCATCTCCGGCCGCACCAAGGACTCCGTCGCACTCACTGTGAGCTTAGCCATCTTCCCCTCCCTTCCGTTCTTGCTCCCGAGCCGTGTAACAACCTCCCGGAGCTCAACCGCACCCACCGCCGTGGAGCTCGTCGCCGACGTGCTCCCGGTCACCCTCCGGCCACAAACTGGTGTCCATCATGCTCACCGTGTCACTTAGCATCTAGCTAGCCACTCCCCGAGCCTCACCGACCCCTCTAGCGTCAAGTTCGTCTTCGGCCGAACCCCGGTGGCCGCCAAAGTCGTCGCCGGCGCCAACTCCGGCCACCCCGACCCCAACGGACTCCACCAAGAGCTGCGGCTCATCCCCAGCTCCACTCCGGTGGTCTCGGCGACACATTTGGTGGCCGGAACGACCAAAACCACTTCCGCCGCCGCGTCGGGCTCGCCGGCGGCTAAACGCCCTGGTTGACTCCCCTGAGTCAATGACAGGTGGGGCCCAGCCCTGTTAATTAAACAGGTTTAGTTTTAATTAACTTTAATTAAATTAATCACCCTGACACTGGGACCCACTGTCAGGTTTGACCTGGACCAGTTCCGTTGACCTGCTGACGTCACACTGACGTCAGGCTGACGCAATAATTGATTTTCTGGAATTAATCTAATATAGGAAATTCTAGAATATAATTTAAACTTCAAAAATTCATAACTTTTATTCTGTAACTCCAAATCAGACAAATTATATATGAAAAATGATCAGAAAAATCCAATCTATCCATCTGTACTATTTTCATGCATGACTAAACAAGTTAACTTGATGTTTAATGCAGAACAAGGAAAAGCACTTTAAAAGGCCATGTTTTGAGTTTGAAATTTGAATCTTTGATTCAAATTGGTTCAAACCCCTCTGGTCTTAGTTGCATTAGCCCAACACACTCATATTGCTATGTCTCATGCATGCATCATATTGTTGCACATTGTTTGGTGATGGTTGTGTATCGGTGTCCTTTGCGACAGGTTCTGCCTCCGAGGAGTACCGTGATTACCCTAACGAAGAACCGTATCAGTGCATCGAACCATCAGGCAAGCAACCAACCATTTGATCATATCGATACAATCCCATGTTCTCGCTCGTGCTCTCTTTTACTGCATTAAGACAACACGTTTCAAACTGCTGTGTGCTACGGTAGTTGAACCCATTTCCTCTGCATGACCTGTCATTGCCACAGTAACTAGCTGAAACCCACTAGCATGTGTAGGAGTTGATTGAGCCATATGTATGTGTTGTTCCTACCTTGCTATGCCTGCTATGCTTAGAGTCGTGTCAGGTCTGGTTCATCTGGGTGATGGGCTAGAGTGAAATGATTATGTCGGTAATGAGAGTGGTGTGGTGAACACGATTTGGTAAAGGTATCGATGAGAGGCCATGTAGGAGTACATGGTGGGTTGTTTCATTGAAGCCGACCTTAAGCACTGAGATCTGTATGTGTGATTTAAGATACAGCTACTACCATGCATTGGGCCCTGAAATATGACCCCGCTCGACTTCTTATTCACCCTAGCTCTCTGTCCAGGAGTTGCAAGTAGTTTCTGGTGTTTGTAGCCTACTGGAGGCCGTGGACAGCGCTGACCATAGGGGTGGGCTGTGATGCGGTAGGTACGTGGCCGGGTGTACCGAATACCCGTTAGGTATCTCGGGAACCCTGTTCACATCGTTCGGGGCCGTATGGGAAACCTCGGCCGGACTCCCTGCGGATGGAACCTGAATAGGCGATAAACCTGGACTAGAGGCTTAAGTGTTTAGGTAGGTCGTGGTCTACACCCACGTCGGCTTTCGCTTGAAGTCTGCCGAGCACATGTCGTGTGCAAACGCTAAGTGGTGGAAACATGTATGAAGAAGTACACCCCTGCAGGGTTATCATAATCTATTCGAATAGCCGCGTCCGCGGTAAAGGACTACTTGGTTGCCTATACAGTTCATAGACAAGTAAATGGAAACTGCTAAAAGCCTCAAGATAAGTGTGAGTGTCGAGGATGGCTTTTCCGTAGGGAGACGGAGGTGGATCCTCGGTAGTGTATTGAAGTGGTGAGTAGTGGACTCGTGTGCGCAAAACCATTTCAAGTTGGAGTATCGTAGGATAGTCTAGCCAAGAGTCAAAGCTGGCTTGCTGCAATAACTCCACCAACCCTTCTTGATAATATGCATGTATGTAGGATCTGATGTAAGTCTTGCTGAGTACCTTTGTACTCATGTTGTTATAATTTACATTTTTACAGAAGACGCTGCAACCCCTTCTGATGGGTTCTATGTAGACGTTGACATCAACGAGTAGGCTAAAGGCCCAGGTGGTGATCCTGAGCTTGTGAAGGACCATGTAGTATAGCTAGGCTTTCCAAGCCTCTTTTATTTTACTAGTTGGCTGTACTCAGACAAGTTACTTCCGCTGCTGGTTTGTATGACTGTATGACTTGTATGTTGGGTCGTGAGACCCGTACCTTTGTGTATGCTATGTATGGCTCCCTGAGCCTTAAATAAAGTACTTGTGTCGTAGAGTCATGTTGTGATGCTTCGTTGTATTTGCACATATCGAGCATATTGTGTGTATGATTGAAATGCTTGGTATGTGTGGGATCTGACTACCTAGTTGTTTATCTTTAGTAGCCTCTCTTACCGGGAAATGTCTCCTAGTGTTACCGCTGGGCCATGGTAGCTTGCTACTGCTCTGGAACACTTAGGCTGGCCGGCATGTGTCCTTCTTCGTTCCTGTGTCTGTCCCTTCGGGGAAATGTCACGCATTGAGTACCGGAGTCCTGTTAGCCCGCTACAGCCCGGTTTACCGGAGTCCTGCTAGCCCAGTGCTACAGCCCGGACCCACTTGCTGATGACCGACACGTTCGAAGCTGGGTCATGGATGCCTGTCCCTGTAAGTCTGTGCCACTTTGGGTTTACGACTAGTCATGTCAGCCCGGGCTCCTTATCATATGGATACTAGCGACACTATCATATACGTGAGCCAAAAGGCGCAAACGGTCCCGGGCAAAGGTAAGGCGACACCCGTGGGGATACCGTGCGTGAGGCCGCAAAGTGATATGAGGTGTTACCGGCTAGATCGATGTGACATCGAGTCGGGGTCCTGACAATTGGTATGGATTTCATTACCGGTTTTCCCAGGACCAAGAGAGGGAATAATGCTATCTTCGTTGTTATCGATCATCTTTCCAAAGTGGCCCATTTCTTACCTGTTCACGAGAGTATAACCGCTAGTCAATTAGCAGACTTGTACATCTCCCGAATAGTGTCTCTCCATGGTGTTCCATTGGAAATTATCTCGGATTGAGGAAGTCTCTTCACCTCTCGATTTTGGGAAAGTTTCCAAAATGCTATGGGAACCCGCCTTTCCTTTAGCACTGCCTTTCACCCTCAATCAAGTCTTCAAGTAGAACGCGTCAATCAGATTCTAGAAGACATGCTTCGAGATTATGTTATCTCATTCGGAATGGATTGGGAGAAATGCCTTCCATTTGCCGAATTTGCTTATAACAACAGCTATCAATCTAGCATGGGTAAAGCCCCTTTTGAAGTTCTCTATAGACGAATGTGTCGAACGCCTCTTAACTGGTCGGAAACCGGGGAAAGACAATTCTTTGGCTCGGATATGACCCAGGAAGCAGAAGAGCAAGTTCGCATCGTTCGTGAAAAGTTGAAAACAGCTCAATCTCGTCAAAAGAGTCAATATGACCAAAAACATAAGGCTATGACTTTTGAGGTTGACGAGAAGGCTTACCTTCGGGTTACTCCTCTGAAGGGAACCCATCGTTTCGGTATCAAAGGCAAATTGGCTCCTCGTTACATTGGACCCTTTCGCATTCTCGCTAAACGAGGAGAAGTTGCCTACCAATTGGAACTACCTCCGCATCTCTCCAGAGTCCATGATGTCTTCCACGTTTCTCAACTCAGGCGTTGCTTCTCGGATCCTATCCGTGGAGTGGACCATGAAACGCTTGATCTTCAAGATAATCTCACGTATCGAGAGTACCCCGTTCGTATCGTCGATCAAGCCGAGCGTACCACTCGATGTCATAATATCAAGTTTCTCAAGGTTCAATGGTCGCACCATTCTGAGGAGGAAGCAACTTGGGAAAGGGAGGATCACCTTCGACTTGAGTATCCCTCCTTCTTCCCGGAGGAACCTAAATCTCGGGACGAGATTCTTTTTAGTGGGGGTGAGTTGTCACACCCTAGTTAGTCATGCATTAGAGTGTTGCATCATGTCTATTCCATTCAACAGAAATTTGAAATGGGGATGACAGAACCCCCAGCCCCTCTAAAACCAACTAGGGTTTACTAAAAATATTTTCAATGAACCTGAAATGCCCTTCTAAAATGTCCATCATTTTTGTCTTGGTTCAGAACCTCTGCCAAAAGTGGTGCACAATTTTCTAGGTCATCCTAAGGTCTTTGAATTAAATCATAAATATTTGAGTTTGGGCATTTAAATTATATAAAATATTTCAAATGCTCAAATAATTCCAAACCAAAATATTCCAAGCTGGATATATTCCAGTTAGTGGCCATAAGCAGTTTGGTGATTTTTAGAGTTGCCTAGGTACTTTTAGAAAGTCCACAAACTTACAGAAAAATAGAAAAGGAAAAATCAAAGAGGAGCAGAGGCTTACCTGGCGCCCACCTGGCAAGCCCACCTGCCGGCCCAGCCCAGCAGCCGCTCCAGCGAGCTGCTTGCCTTCGCCAGGCAGGCAGGCAGGTGCTCGACGGCGGCACCAGCGCGCGCCACGCAGCTGCCCGTCGCCCTGCTTCCTCCTCTCGCCGCCCTGCTGGCCTGGACGAACTCCACGTCGCACCCCGAACCCCGTGGACACACCCATTCGCCCCCAGCTCCTCTCCCTCACTCTCCTGCACCATGGCCGACGCCACCGCAGACGCACCGTCGCCGTAGTCGCGCTCTCCGTCGTCCCCGCGCCGCGCCACCGTGTCCAGGAGCTCTGCCGCCCTCCTCTCCTTCGAGCTAGCCGAGCCCCGAGCGCTCGCGTGTCCCGAAGCCACTGCACCGACCTCGTCCGATCCGCCATCGCCGGAGATCCCCTTCGCCGTCGCCGCCGCACCAGCTCGTCCCCGATCGCGCTGTCTGCTTCTTCGAGACCTCCGTGAGCCCAGCTACCTCCTCCCCCTTTCCTCTCTCGCTCTTGTGCACCACAGCGAGCGCACGGAGCTTCACTGCATGCACCGCCTCCGAGCTCGTCGCCGACGTGTCTCCGGCCAACCACCGGCCACACCACCGTGTCCAACGCACTCACCGCACCCGCAGGAACCCGTAGCACCACTCCACGAGCCTCGCCGTGACCCGTAGCCTCGAGTTCGACCTCACCCGAACTCCAGCGACCGCCAAGGTCGTCACCGGCGACGTTTTCGGCCACCCCGAGCTCAACTACCACCACCAAGAGCTGCGGCTTGCTCCCAGCTACCCGTAGATGCCCTCCGCCGCTCATTTAGTCGCCGGAACTCACAAAAGCACTCTCGCCGCCGCGTTCGGCCTCGCCAGCGGCTAAACGCCGGCGAGTTGACCCCGCTGACCCCTTGTTTGACCACGGGTGGGCCCAGTTTGACCCCCCTGGGTCAATAACAGGTGGGGCCTAGCCCTGTTAACTAATTAGGATCAGCATTAACTAATAATTAGTTAAACTAATTACACTAACACATGGGACCCACTAGTCGGGTTTGACCTGGACTGTTCCGTTGACCACTGACGTCATCCTGACGCAATGCTGACGCAGTAAGTTATTTACTGGAATTATTATTACACAGGAAATTCCAGAAAATAACCCAAACTTCAAAAAATCAGAGAAATTAATCTGTAGCTCCAAATGCAAAGTGTTATATATGAAAAATGATCAGAAAAATCCAATCTATCCATCTGTACTGGTTTCATGCATGTTTAAGCAAGCTAACCTGCTGTTTATTGAAGAGCAAGATAAAGCACTTTAAAGGGCGATTTATGAGTTTGAAACTTGAATCTTTGGTTCAAAATAGTTCAAACCCATCTGGTCTTAGTTGCATTAGCCCAACACACTCATATTGCCATGTTTCATGCATGTATCATATTGTTGCATATTGTTTGGTGATGATTGTGTATCGGTGCTCTCTGCGGCAGGTCCTGCCTCTGAGGAGTATCGCGATTACCCCAACGAAGAACAATACCAGTGCACCGACCCATCAGGCAAGCAACCAACCATTTGATCATATCGATACAATCCCATGTTCTCTCTCCTGCTCTCTTTTACTGCATTAAGACAACGCGTTTCAAACTCCTGTGTGCTGCGGTAGTTGAACCCATTTCCTCTGCATGACCTGTCATTGCCACAGTAACTAGATGAAACCCACTAGCATGTGTAGGAGTTGATTGAGCCATGTGTGTGTGTTGTTCCTACCTTGCTATGCCTGCTATGCTTAGAGTCGTGTTAGGTCTGGTTCATCTGGGTGATGGGCTAGAATGAAATGTTCGTGTCAGTATGGGAGTGATGCGTTGAACACGATTTGGTAAAGGTATCGACGAGAGGCCATGTAGGAGTACATGGTGGGTTGTTTCATTGAAGCCGTCCTTAAGCACTGAGATATGTATGTGTGATTTAAGAATCAGCTACTACCATGCATTGGGCTTGAAACCAATGGACCCTCTCGGCTTCTTATTCACCCTAGTTCTCTGTCCAGGAGTTGCAAGTAGTTTCTGGTGTTTGTAGCTTACTGGAGGCCATGGACAGTGCTGACCGTAGGGTGGGCTGTGATGCGGTAGGTATGTGGCCAAGTATACCGGGCACCCGTTAGGTGTCTCAGAACCCTACTCACATCGTTTGGGGCTGTGAGCGAAACCCCGGCCGGATCTCCTCATGGATGGAACCCGAATAGGTGATAAACCTGGACTAGAGACTTAGGTGTTTAGGTAGGTCGTGGCCGACACCCACGTTGGGATTCCGCTTGAAGGTTGACGAGTACATGTCGTGTAAACGGCGGTAAGTGGTGAGAGCGTGTATGAAGAAGTACACCCCTGCAGGGTTAACATAATCTATTCGAATAGCCGCGTCCGCGGTAAAGGACTACTTGGTTGCCTATACAATTCATAGACAAGTAAACTGGAAACTACTAAAAGCCTCAAGATAAGCGTGAGTGCCGAGGATGGCTCTTCTGTAGGAAGACGGAGGTGGATCCTCGGTAGTGTATTGAAGTGGTGAGTAGTGGACTCGTGTGCGCAAAACTATTTCAAGTTGGAGTCTCGTAGGATAGCTTAGCCAAGAGTCAAAGCTGGCTTGCTGCAATAACTCCACCAACCCTTCTTGATAATGTGCATGTATGTAGGATCTGATGTAAGTCTTGCTGAGTACCTTTGTACTCATGTTGCTTTAATTTACATTTTTCAGAAGATGCTACAAACCCTTCTGACGGGTTCTTCGTAGACGTTGACATCGATGAGTAGACTGAGGCCCAGGTGGTGACACTAAGCTTGTGAAGGACCATGTAGTATAGCTAGGCTTACCCAAGCCTCTTTTATTTTACTAGTTGTCTGTACTCAGACAAGACACTTCCGCTGTTGGCTTGTATGCTTGTATAACTTGAATGTGGGTCGTGTGACCCGTACTTGTGTGTATGCTATGTATGGCTCTCTGAGCCTTTAAATAAAGTACTTGTGTTGTAGAGTCATGTTGTGATGCCTTGTTGTATTTGCACATATCGAGCATATTGTGTGTATGATTGAAATTCTTGGTATGTGTGGGATCTGACTATCTAGTTGTTTATCTTTAGTAGCCTCTCTTATCGGGAAATGTCTCCTAGTGCTTCCACTGAGCCATGGTAGCTTGCTACTGCTCCGGAACACTTAGGCTGGCCGGCCTGTGTCCTTCTTCGTTCCTGTGTCTGTACCTTCGGGGAAATGTCACGCAATGAATGCCGGAGTCTTGTTAGCCCGCTGCAGCCCGGATTACCGGAGTCTTGCTAGCCCAGTGCTATAGCCCGGATTCACTTGCTGATGACCGACACGTTCGATGCTGGGTCATGGATGCCTGTCCCTGTAAGTCTGTGCCACTTTGGGTTTACGACTAGCCATGTCAGCCCGGGCTCCTTATCATATGGATGCTAACGACACTATCATATACGTGTGCCAAAAGGCGCAAACGGTCCCGGGCAAAGGTAAGGCGACACCCGTGGGAATACCGTGCGTGAGGCCGCAAAGTGATATGAGGTGTTACAAGGGGTACCACGGGCATTTTCGTGTCGGGATTTCACAGGAGGTGGGAGTTTTCACGCGCGTTGTAATTTCGGAATAGCAAGGCGCGGGTTGAGATGGAGGGAGTTGTCAGAGCACAACGAGACAAAGATATATCTTAAATATTTTGGGCTAACAAGGCGCGGGTTGAAATTTCCGGACAAGCCTAACGTGTATTGTACCAAATCAATGCGCACTACAAATGTCATTCAAAACTTTGAATTCATGTTATGTTCAATTAAAATATTTCACTACGTGTATAATGCATGCAACCTACTACTCAAATGAACGTTTTAGTGCATTCCAAATGTATATACTACTGCTTCAATATGAACTAAATTTGAATAAGATCTACAGTAATGATTGTTGTGAAGTCAAAGCATTTGAATTCATTTGTCTGTTTTAATAAGATCTACAATCATCATTATTGTCAAGTTAAACCATCATTTGTGTATTATCTTCTCAACACACCACATGATTAGTCTCGAGTTACATATGAACTATGTGTACTATATGAACTCGAACTAGATTTTTTGAATCCACTTTATTTTGATTTCAAAACACATTACATTTCTAGCTCTAGCTAGATCTTCATAATCTAAACCATGTCTCATATGTATAATGTGTTTATAAAATTATGTATGGTGCCCCGCCCCCTACGCCTACAAGTATTTAGATGTGAGTTGCAAACACCACACATTACCACAAATTCAAATAAAATGTGAGAATGTTCGATATATAGTATTGTTTAGATTGCTCGATATTTAGTTGTATGCTGCAAACACCGCACATTATCACAAATTCAAACAAAATGTGAGATTGTTTGATGTATAGTATGGTTTAGATTGTTCGGCATTTAGCTGTGAGTTGCAAATGCCATGCATTATCACATTATGGTATAACATGTGCACATCACGTGTATCACCTCTATATTCATGCATGCAATGTTTAAAACACTATGATCTCCTATTCAAATATATGAATCCGCTTTCATATCAAATTATGATCTTTGTTAGTCTCTTACACCCACACAATCCTCTAACCTTTGTAGCTACCACTAACTTTCCCTCGTGCATGCACACGCCCTCCTCGCTCTCCCCCTCCCTCGGAATTCTATCCACCGGGCACATTCATTTTTTTTCTTTAGGTCGTTCTCCCAGAGTCTCCACAAATCCTTTCTGACACACACCGATCGATAAACCTCTCTAGCGATGCCTACCTACAGCATACACAGACAGCTTCAATCTCCTCCTTTATGTGTCCTTGCCTCATGTCTCTCATATGGTCAGACACACGTGTAAACTCTCGCCCCTCTTTTCATCGATCTCACAACCGCACACTCCTCCCCCTATATAGATAGTAGTTGGGCCTCTCGCACCACCTCCTAGATCCATTCTCTCTGTCTATCCGTCTCGCTGGGCCTAATTTTCCTCTAACAAATGGACGTACACCGACCGATCTCTCGCTATATATATAGCCAGCTAGGTCCTTATAACTCGTTTTTACCCACACATCGATCGTTCTACCTCATTAGTTGTGTCTCTCCATTCCTTCGACAAACAACAATTGATCTACCGATCTAGTTAGGTTTGCTTACCAAACACATGGTTCCCCTTCATCATCCATGGATGCGTCCCAACAAATCTATCACGCACAGGCACACACAGAAACACATCCCCACTCTTATTGATAACATTGCAGTTCCACCCTCAATTTGTCTAGTAGGCCTCTCCCAACATCTCCGAGAAGCAACTCCATCACCCATCCAGCACTCTACCCCTCGCCCTCCCTCTCCTTCCCTTTCGCTCTCCTCTCTCTCTGTCCCATCATATTTCCCGTCCTTCAGTTATGTATGGATGTCGACCGATCGCCCTCAAGACATAGCTGGGTCTCTCCTTCTCAACACATATACGAGTCATTCTACCTCTATAGTTAGGCCTCTGCCTACCCCTCCCCCACCCCCTACCCCCCACACACACCGATACATCAAGCTCTCTAGTCATGTCTCCCTGCCACACACAAACTTGACATGTGCCCTCTAACGTTCCGGTAGGCCAGTCGCCCTATATCTTTGACTTGCACACACACACACACACACAATTTTGATGGCTCTCTTCATCGATCTCGCACCCACCCACTTGATCCTCTCTTTGACTCTATCGATAGCTATGACCCCTCCCTCTCTTCTCGTGGATTGCTGACCCTCTATGTATGATATGGATAGGCCTCAATTTCACACACATTGCATTCAAAATTTTGTTTAAGATGTCATCGACACATATTCCCACAAATAATTCATGAAATCAACCCCCCACCCCACCCCCACCCCCACCACAAAACAAAAAACACTCACGAATGCGGTTTATATCTCTCACACACACCCACGTAGGTGGGGGACGTGCACGAAGAGA
The DNA here is from genome assembly GCF_018294505.1 of Triticum aestivum. Taxonomy (NCBI): domain Eukaryota; kingdom Viridiplantae; phylum Streptophyta; class Magnoliopsida; order Poales; family Poaceae; genus Triticum; species Triticum aestivum. The sequence goes on along the minus strand of NC_057810.1, from coordinate 202,434,197 downwards.
AGAGGTGCATGCACGGCGCACGTACTACCGTCTCTTTCCCAACCACACCCGCGTGGGTACACGGTGGAGCTCATTTCTGTATGAAAAAGGCAGCCCACGTGGTAATTTGGCACGTGTACTGGTTGTCCACTTGGTGGAGGGAGGATCGTCTACCACGGGTGAACAAACAAATTGCGACTTGACGCGTTATGTTAAATTAAAAAAAAGAGGCAAACCATGTGGGGCCTACCTTAGAGGAAAGGCTCTATACACTGGAGTACTTTTGATGTGTCCCGTCAACTCGCAGAACGAGGAGAATCTTGCTTAGTACGCCGTCTCCCCCGCCCACGGGCGCGGTGGCTTGCAGGATGAGGTGAAGCTTGCTCCTCCCTCGCCCATGTGCGCAGTGACTCGCAGGATGAGGAGAAAAATTTACTACTCCCTCCGTTTACTCCTCGTCCCTACCATCTTGGTTATAGAGATTATATCATATTGTTAGGAATATATATGTCCTTTAGTAGATTTCAATATGAACTACTAGTACATACTCCAAACACTGATGTATATAGATGTATTTTAGAGTGTACATTCACTCATTTTGCTCCGTATGTAGTAGCACTCCCCCTCGCCCCTCGACCCTTGCCCACGTGGTGGACATGCAGCAATTTATTCGGTCTCATATAGCCAGAATGATATATACTACAATACCATTATTGCTCGACTTCCCGAAGAGGCGAAGAGCCAATTGCAAGGTTAATATTTTGGAGATGCGAAGCGCAAGGTTATAGGAGAACGAGTAGTAGGTGTCGCGTCATTTATAAATATATTTTTCCCTTCAGTGGCATGTACGCAATATGATAGGTTCATATGGAGAGAAAAGGAAACCGCTCCACTATATACATAGTCAGGACGGGCCAGCCTACACGGTTGCTTGCTGGGGTTGCTCTCTTCACACTCTCTCGCACAAAACGACTGTGGCCACATCTCTAACATCCCGGCGGATCACGTCCGCTTGGGGAAGGGGTGGATGCTTAGTGTAGATGCACTGGCCATCGCTGACGGCGAAAACCCACTGTCGGCACGCCCCGATCAGGGGTACCCACCGTTCTCTCTCACAAAGCCGGTGAGGTTGCCTTCGTCCCTTGCTCACTGCGGCGACGTGGGCAGTTGCCGCCTCCCGCCGACCTCCTCAAGGTTGAGATACATCCCTCAGGTACAACTCCCTTTACAGATGGCTTGCACCACTGCTCCAGCTGCCCACATCACTCCCTGTGGATATTTTTCTACTTCTTTGCCCCGCACATACCTTATACCTCTACTGGCTTCTACGTATTGTATTTGTGATGGGTTTATGTCTCATCAACTAGTCCTAGTGATCTTCTTCTAATCACGCTTCTTCAATTTCTTTGCCACAGGGATGCTCATCTCGATTTTGGTGAAACTACACAAAATGATCCGATGGTCAAAAGGTTGCAAACTGCATTTATTAGGAAGCTCGAACGTTGCCAGCAAATTGAAGCCTGGTCGGGGTTCACGGTTCAAGGGCTAGGGACTGCATGGATCATTTTTTTCTTTAGCTACCTCAGTTCCAAAATAAGTGTCAACTTTAGTAGTAGTACAACTTTGTACTACTAAAGTTTGCACAAAGTTGAGACACTTATTTTGGAACGGAGGGAGTACATATTTGCTATGATCTGTCAATCATTGAGATGCAATAGCATGCATGTTATTCTCCTTTATATTTGATGAAATGTTGCAACGGGCAACCTTGGACGCAACATACATGTAACAGGAGCTGGAAGCTTCATAGCATTGTACAAATTTATCTCGCTGATAAATTACAGTACATACTAGTACTATACTAGTACTTCCTCCATTCCTAAATATAAGTCTTTGTAGAGATTTCACCATTAACCACATGCGGATGCATATAGATGCATTTTAAGTGTAGATTCATTCATTTTGTTCCGTATGTAGTTCACCTAGTGGAATCTCTATGAAGACTTATCTACTAGTAATAGCTAGCCCCCACTACTAGGAATTCTCTATCCTCTCCTTGAGCCACATCATCAAAATTGACGTAGCCGTTAGATGAAGTAAATCAGTCATAATAGCCGTCTGATCTAGACGTTGAGAGGCTCCGTACTAAGCCACATGCAAGCATGTGAGTGGGTTTTAAATCACATCAACATGTCTGCATGCAAGCATGCACCAGTAGCATGCATGTAAGTGAGCTTTTAAGTCCCATTAACATGTCAAAAAGAAAAATATAATCCCATTATGCAGTAAGAGTTGGCTGATCTTTTTTCCTTACGTGGGATGATCTAAATGATGATGGGAGTTTATTTAGTTTGGCTACCACATTTGTCATGCGGTTATAGATTTTTTTAGTTCTATGAAATCGATAATTTTGCGCAGAGAGATATACCGCTGTTCCGCAGCAACGCGCGGGGACTCATCTAGTAATATTTAGGAACCGAGGGAGTACTATGTAAAGAGTTAGGTGTCACACGGTGATAGTGTGAGATGGGACATGTAATCACTGAGCCTGCGTGTTTTCACTGCTCTTGCACTCCTCCGCTGTAAGAATGGAGAAAATTGTAATCTACTACCTCCTTTCGCCGAAAGCGTGGGACATCCAACAGTCCTACCACCTCAGTAATAAAGAACAATGAGCCGTCAAATCACATAGACCCAGTAATAAGTTGGACGGACGAAGCAACCATCACTCTTGTGCCAGTCAGAGGTCGCGTCCGCTCTGCCCGGGCATGAATGCGGCACCGATTCTTTGGAGCGGCGCTGACCGTTTCGGGCAGGAAGCGCGCGCGGGCGGTGGAGGGGCTTTGGGTGGGCCAGGCTGGTCAGGAGCGGGCGTGGCAGTTGTCCGCATGTCCCTACCGGACATGTCCGGAAACGAGAGGATGCACCAACTCTTGCGGCTAAAATCATACACTACACACCATATCTCTATAGGAGTAGGTCGATCTGTCGCACTCTCTAACACACACATGCTGTTAAACACACACACACGGACACGCACGCACCTTGGTCCCGTTGCACCTTCTAACGTGACTTATTACACCTAGACGGAGGGAGTAGTAAGTATACGAGATACAGTGGCACACTGACTTAATTCGAATACAAGTGCCCAAAATTTTGTGCATGTTATAATAAGGATTCACTTAAAATAGTACGTGAGCGAATAGAGGGATCAATTGGACAGTGTTCCCGAGCAGTAGCGAGATGTGTGAAGTAGTAAGATACACCGCTGGCGCTTTTAATTTTTCTAATTAATTTGTTTGTTTCACCCTCTGACTGGTGGGACCCAACGTACTACGTGGAGAGAGGTAAGGTGACTAAGGCTGCTTTATTTCTGCACCACTTTGGATAGTCTTACCACCAAAGCCACATGACACGATTATGATTGAAATCCTAATGACTCCCACACACACAAAAAAACACGGCATGCCTGTCACACGAAGGCAGGAATGTATAAAAGGTTATTTTCCTCTCGTTAGACATAACGGGAGGGTTGTGTAGCTGGTTATCCTGTTCACTCATCAAACTTGAAGTCTCGGGTTCGATAACTACACTTGAGCATAATTTTTGCCAGGAGGATTCTTTGACTGGTCAAAATGTTTTCTAAGGTTTGCGTGCTTCAACTCTCACTCCAGTATATATATACACGCTGGAGCCTCAACGCTTGTAGTTGGTCTCTTCACACTCTCTCGCCCTCTCTAGATCTAAACAAGACTTCGTTGGCCTCTCTCTCCCCTCACTGCTGCTCAAAGAGCCAGCCGGATCCGTCCGTCGGGAAGGGAAGGAGGCTAAACGCTGTCGCCCTTGGCGAGGGAGGGAATCCACAACCGGCGCTGCTGTTCACTTTCCACCCAGCGGCGGCGCGGGAGGGCCTCCGACCCATTCTTCTTCGCCCACATGCCCCAAGAACCTTAAGGTATATTTTACTTACTCCACATGCATTTCTCTAGCTGCATGTATACCATGAATCTAGGATGTGGTTCAAAGAGGAAAGGAGTGTGGGAAAGTAGTGGGAAAAGTTGTATAAAGCATGAATCTAGGACGTGGTTCAAAGAGGAAATGAAGGGGGAAAGTTGTATAGCATGAATCTAGGACGTGGTTCAAATAGGAAAGGAAGGGGTGAAAGTACTAGTTCAAAAAGGAAAGGAAGGGACAATGATGTAGAGTTTGACCAGGACTAGATTTGCTGCGCTCACATAGGGAAAGGTGTCTAAAGATAACAAAACTGGGACCAACACAAATATGCTCCTTGGTTGTTTGTTCTTTGTTGCAATAGACTATGCATGACCACAGTACATCGGTAGATGCACATGGTGCTGGTGCGTCCACTGTCCCGTGCAACTCATTAGCTGCTATTAATCTAAGGCCCTGTTTGGTTAAAAACTCCGTAGTCCCTACCTGCTTGGTTCCAGGGACTAAACATGGACTAGAGGTTATTAAATGACATGATAAAAGACCATGTTACCCCTAGTAATGAACTAATAGAAACAAGGTGCGATGCATGGCAGGGGCAACTGTTGGAAAAAGTCCCAAAAAGACTCCCTCGGGGTCTTCTTTCTTTAGTCCCAAATGCCCACTTTTAGTCCCGAAAAGTCCCTCCTGTTTGGTTTAGATGTGACTGACATGGAGTTTTTTTAGTCCCTACACCAAAATGTCCCTGTAAACAAACACCCTCTAATAATGCCGCTTGAAAATTGATGCAATGCCACAGTTAAAAGCAAATTACATGTTTAACGAATTTTATTGTTAATATAATCTTTATGTTAATATTAATCAATGCCAGCGTTTGAGAAATGCTACTGTCGTGCTTTCTTTCCCAATTAGATAAGGTAGATGCTTCTTTTTGTTGGCTTTTGTGTCATCCACCGTTATTGACCACTAATTGTTTCCTTTGCACCTCTGTGTAAACCGGGTTATCTAATTCACCTCGTTGCCATTGTGACCTTTTGTTGCACTGCACAAAACACTTTTGTTTTAAGAGTGTCTTGTGCAGTTCAACCAAAATGTCACACCGACAATGTTGCTTGATTGCTTGATCTTAGTGGAACTGCACAAGAGGAGATCTTACTTCCTATCCGTTAAGGAGAATTTGGTTTAGATCTTCTTCTTGTGAGTTGTTTGAATTCTGCATCATGAGAGGTCAGTACTATCCTTCTTTCATCAGAAAATTAAGTTTAGTACTATACTTGTGCTCCCTAATTGACATGCCAAATCTTACATTGAAGGCGAAGCTTGTCTGTTATTGAACCAAGTGATGAAGGGGAAGAACAAGCGGAAGAAAAACAAAAATCAACTCCCGGTGCTGTAATGAAGCACTGGAACTATGATGACACAAGTAATGATATAGTTTTGCATCTTAATTTATTGCTATGGCTGGAACGAGCAATTGTTTTGCCACTGATTTGATGCCATAGGTAATTATCTCTACTTTTGCAAACAGGGATCTTCTTTGAAGATACCATATATTTTAGCGGAACTACACAAGAATATGTTGGAAACATTAAACTAATCGAGGAGTATATAGTAAGCATGGCCACCCCCGTAGATAGCAACAGATGGTTCCCAAGAAGTGCTTCATCTGTATGCTCTACACAATCAGCCTCCTGACAAATGTTGGTACTCACCCACTGATTTCATCCATATGATTGAGATTTGTCATCTCTATTGATGTTGTGCTACTATTTAGATACTGTCATGAAAAAGTGGTATTGTCCTTGAGAAGTGCAAACAGGGATCATCTTCCTCTGAAGAAGAATATGGAGTACGTGAAGTGACTAGTTCCGATTATGCCAGGATGAAGAAGCCCTGTCTATCTTCTCATCAGAAGGAGCAGTTGAAGGATGGTTACATTACTCCCCACAAGACCAAACTAACTTCAGCTCAGAAGGACTGACAAATCTTCATTTTTTGCTGTGATGCGCAAGTACAATGTTGTTCTAGGATTCTTTCTGGTGAGTTCCATTTTTCTAAAAGTGTGCTCTACATGGACCATGTATGTGCCTGTTGAAACTGTCAATTCATAGTACAGTTTGCTTTATACTAATCACTTTTTTTATTTGTGCAAACAGGGGTGCTCAGCTTGATTTGAACGAGAACTGCACAAAATGTTCATGAATACATCGAATCATTCATTTCCACCACAAGAAAGGAGGTTCCCATAAGGGCGAAATCATACAAGCTATGCGCGAATTTGGTTGATTTTGGTGGAACTACACAAGAAGAACATCTGGTTTATTTAGCACGATGTGCCATGTCAATGTTCGAACTGATGGCAAACCCTGCCCATTCCACAATCGTAGGCATTTGATATTTTGGAATGGGACAACCTTGTCAAATTTTGCTCATTGATTTTTGCAAGATATGCGTTTGATATTTTCGAATGGGACGCCCTTTGATGTCAGCAGCGGCGATCAATTTTTTTCTTTATTTTTTAGTTGTGAAGTAAACATTACCTCTGACATGTGAGTCGCTGAGATGCATAATCATCGATTGTTTTGAATGTTCTCTATGAATTGCCAGGCCTGTGTGTTTGATTGCAATGTAGAGAAACGCTAAAAAGCTCCTTCTGTTCCTTTTTACTTCGCCCATTGTGAAAGTGCATACTTTTTTGTATAAGATTGGTCAAAGTAGAGATACTTTGACTGCAGACAAAACTTGTATGCAGACTAGAAAGGACCGGAGGGAGTACATGTGAAACTGCTGCAAACGTGGTGATCACCGTGGGAATAATGCTAGTACATATTGTTTTGTATGTTCATCCAATGCCAGTGATACAGGAATTTGAACTAATCGAAATAAATTCATTCATACATGGTCGGATTTCATATAAACATGCCGGATTTCATTAAATTTAATACATTCTTCAACTAAAAAGGGGTGTTTGTGGTCGCATGCATCTCCCAGATGCAGAGGGGGGGGGTCATCCTCCTTTTCTAAAAAAAACTAAAAAGGGGTGCGCTGGAGGTATAATTAATTAACCAAAGCTACCCACCTGTGTCCCGCTGACCCAAACAGAAGCTTCAGTGACTTAACTGCAGGTGCAGTTGCATAACTGACATGTGGCCTGTTGGGCCCACGTGTCAGTCAGCCCACTGCACCAGCAGTTAAGTAGAAGCAGCGTTCTTCTCCAGCGCAGCTCTCCGACGACACGTCACTGCCAAGAAGCTAACCGCCGCCAATGGTCAACCCGCCTAGCTTGGCTTCAACCAGAGGGTAGCAGCGGTGGCCTTACTTGGACCCGAGCGGCGGCGACCTACCGTTTTCTACTCTTCCTCATTTTTTGTGTGGCGCGGCCTCGTTGGCAGCAGGGCGGGGCCTCGGCGGAGCCAGCGATGTCCTCTGTCTCGTTGCCAGTGGGCGGCGCCTCAACGGAGCGGTGGAAATCCTCCCCCACATTGCCGGCAGGGTGGGGCCTTGGCTGAGCCGGCGATGTCCTCTGCCTCGTTGTTCGCGGGGCGGGGCCTCGGCGGAGCGGACGGTGTCCTCTGCCTCTTTGTTGGCGCCGCGGGGCCTCGGCAGAGCAGGGCGTCGTCGACGTCAGCGGAGCGGGGACTCGTCGGAGCCGGCATTGTCCTTTGCCTCATCCTCGGTCTCTCCAAATAGCGCCTCGCCCGCTTCATCACCCTCTTTGCTAGCCTCTTTGTAGGCGGCCGCAACCTCCGCCACCCGCATGCGGTACCGCCAGCGCTCGAGGCGGCCCTTGCGGGCGGAGCTGTACGAGTCGAGTAGCGCCTCCTGCTCCGCCCGCTCCGCGGCGATCTGCTCCTCCGCCTGCAGGTGCTCCTGGAGGAGATGGTGGTTGGAGGCGGCGTCGGCCTGCGCCACCCAGAACTGCTCCTCATGCATCTGCCTCACCCTGTCCATATATTGGGCACGGGCCTGGCCGATGGTCATGGTGCAATGTATCGGTGAGGATGGCACGGAGGAGGGGGTTGGCGCCGGATCGTTGACTACCATGTTCTCCATTGGGACGCCGTCGTCCTCCGGCTGCCCATCGGCCAGCCGATTGGCAGCAATGGCTACCATCTCCTTGTGGTCCATCGTCCGCCCGTCCCGAAGAGCACTGGAGTGCGAGGAAGCCATGGTGGGCAGTAGTGGTGTGGACAGGAGAAAGGGAACGCATGCGGATGACTGCGTCTATGGCCGGCGCAGCGGTTTATATAGTAATGGTGGGCGGGCGGAGGGACGGACGTGTGGCACCGGATTAGACGCCTCGGCAACCGCATATCATTAATGTGTGCGGCAGATGGACGGATGGACGTCACTTGTGTCATTTGAAGGCGGAGCAATTGCCTGCACTGGGAAGCGGGACGGCCGACGCTGACTATTTCGGGCGGAAAGCGCGCGCGGGCGAGGAGATGACTTTACTTGGATAGGATGACAATGGGGACCCACCAGGTCCATAGCCTCACGTACGCAAGTGCCTCCTTATTATATATATATATATAACTATAATTTATTTTGCTTCCTCCTGGTTTCCTGACATCACGGTCCCACACCATTGTCAAACTATGTACTCCCTCCTTTCCGGTTTATAGGGCTTATCTCAAAATTTTAGTTTTTCCATTTTATAAGGCTCAATTTGGTTGTTCTCCATCACATGTTCAAATTCCAAGGTGCATTAAGTCATTGCATGCAAGTATTAAGAGAAAATTGACCAATGCATGTACTTTATGCATGCATGCATTGCAATTAATGCATTGATAAACATAATTTTTTGAGGATAACAAGAGCATTAATTAGGTGCTTTTGCAAAACTACAAAAAGTATTCGACCACTCGCCATCTACCTTGATTGGTGACATTTTTGAATTGAGCATTATAAACCGGAAAGGAGGGAGTAGTCAATAAACGAGAGAATTGCACAAGTAGTGGCCGACAGCTGGGACCAAGAAGCTTCAGCAGTATTTGTGTTTTTGAGGTGTGAGCACTTCAAAGTTTTTTGATGTTTAACCCAGATATTAATTTTTCTCCTTTGAACAACAACGAAAACATCACTGCAGGTATTAACTGGGCAGGCTATGGCCCGTCTAGCCCAGGCCATATATCTAGCCCAGATATTAATTTTTTTCAAGCTGAAAATGGCTAGCCCAAAGCAGCGCTGGTCGTGCCGCCTGCTCTTGCCTCCCGTGGCCGGCTGTGCTGCCGCGGAGGCCTCACCGCCCCCTACTACTCCCACCGCTGGCCAGGCCATCCCTCCACTCACCCACTCCCCCTGTTATTCTGCAGCGACGGCAGCTCAGTCGAACCAGGGAACCCTCGTACTCCTCTTCACTTGTGCATCCACTGCCACATCTTCCCCAGCTCCGCATCGTCCCCTTCCTAGGCCTCGCTGTTGGCCACTGCCATGGTGCTCTCGGTGCGGCGTGGTCAACGTGGTCAAGGAACGACTTCCATCGGACGTGGACTGTACGTGGAGAGGCTGATAGTTGGGTCCATGGCAGCCGCAAGGAAGTGCCTCCTTATTACGCGCAAAATAATTATTCCTCGACCTGACAGCGGGGACCCACCAGACGGGCCACCGTATTTCACGAAAAAATGATTCGCCCCATCACTTCTGGGACCCACGAGCTACATCTTCGCACGCAGGGAAGTGCGTCCGAAAAAAACGATTCGCCCCCTGACTACTGGGACCCACCAGCTAAATCTTCGCACGCAAGGAAGTGCGTCCGAAAAAAATGATTCGCCCCCCGACTGCTGGGACCCACCAGCTACACCTTCGCATGCAAGGAAGCGCGTCCGGGCAAAAAAAAAATGAGTCGCACGCCTGACTGCTGGGACCCAGCAGCTACACCTTCGCACGCAAGGAAGTGCGTCCGGGCAAAAAAATGATTCGCCCCCCTGACTGCTGGGACCCAGCAGCCACACCTTCGCATGCAAGGAAGTGCGTCCGGGCAAAAAAATGATTCGCCCCCCTGACTGCTGGGACCCACTAGCTACATCTTCGCAGGCAAGGAAATGCCTGACAGTCGGGACCCACCTGGTCGAAGTGTACGTAGCGTTGTCATCCTGGTCGCGAACGTGTACGTACATACTGGTCGTAGTAGAGGTGCGCACATGTCGTATTAGAGGCGCGCACGTGTCATAGTAGAGGCGCGCACGTAGCATGTACACGTACGTACAATGGCCAGGGTGCAAGAAAGAAAATACGGCCACGTATGTGTACATACGGGCGGGGTCTCGAACGCCTAGTCGCGCATACGTACGGCGAGGGATCGTGTTCATGGGGAGGCAACGAAATGCGTCGTGTTCATGGGGAGGCAACGGAATGCTCGTGTTCATGGGGAGGCAACGGAATGCGTTTTGGGAGCCAACCGGCTTGGACGGAACATGTGATGGAAACGAGGCCTGGCGTACCGCAAAACGAAGGAAACGGCCTTGTGTTCGACCGGCCACATTCAGAACGGGGTCCTGTTGATCGGGAGGGGTGTGGCGTACCATAAAATGGAGGAAACGGACCTCCTACGGTCGAATCGGGGGTCCTGTTGATCGGGAGGGGTGTGGCGTATCGCAAAACGGAGGAAACGGACCTCGTACGGTCAAAACGGGGGTCCTGTTCATCG
>NC_057810.1:202421463-202423318 GCF_018294505.1 Triticum aestivum | reverse complement strand
GGAGCGCTACGGTCGAAACGGGGGTCCTGTTCATCGGGAGGGGTGTGGTGTACCGCAAAATGGGACTCCATGGGATACTGTTCATCTCCACCGTCGACCTCCTCCAGCCTCCACGGGCTACCGTCGACCTCCTCCAGCCTCCACGGGTTCCTGTTCATCCAGCCTCCACCGCGCGCTACTCCACCGGCTACTGTTAAACCACCCCTCCACCGTCTACTGTTCATCCAGCCCTCCACACCACGGGGTCCTGTTCAACCACCCCTCCACGGCCACCCCTCCACCGTCCACTGTCCATCCAGCCCTCCACACCACGGGGTCCTATTCATCCAGAGGCAATGCCACCGCTCACTGTTCATACAACCCCCCCCGGCAACGCTCACTGTTCATCCAATCGATCAGCTTCAGTTAGCAGCAGTAGCGAAGGAATCGCTCCATCGGGTTCAGTTAACCGCCATTGATCGATTGCTCGGGTTCAGTAACGCGTAGCATGCAGTACAATCGCTCGGGTTCAGTTAGAGCCCAAAACCTCGCTCGGGTTCAGTTAGAGCCAACGCCTCACGCACATGCGTGCACTTGTACGAGAGAAATGCGCATCGCTCGGCCTCCGACCTCCCACCGTAACCGGTAACTCCCCGAAATTTTCCTCCCCCTTCACTTCTACCATGGTTTTTTCCGTCATGGACGGCCCAAAGAATCTCATGCAGCTGCGTCTCCGGACCGCCCAGGACAAAAAGCCCATTTTTTGTCATGATTTTTTGTCATAGAAGTAGGAGCCCATCATATCTGTGATGATACCGGGTTTTGTCACAATTATCGTCATAGAAGTGTCATATGTATGACAGAAAAAAAATTCGTTCGGCCCAAAATGTCACGGATGTGTCTTTTTTTGTAGTGTTTGTTTCCTCCATTTTGCGGTATGCCACACCCCTCCCAATCAACAGTACCCTGTTTCGACCGTAGGAGCTCGAACACACGTCCGTTTTCTCTGTTTTGCGGTACGCCAAACCCTTCCCGATGAAAAGGACCCTGTTTCGGCCATACGCGGTCGAACACAAGGCCGTTTTCCTCCGTTTTGCGGTACGCCAGACCCCGTTTCGGCTGTTTGGTCCAAGCCAGTTGACTCCCATTGAACACGACCCAGTCTGTTGCCTCCCGATGGACAGGATGCATTCCGACTCAGTCACTTGGCTCCCGGCGAACACAATGTTGTTTCCTCTGCTCCGACACAGCCGGTTGGCTGCCGATGAACAAGACGCCTGTAATATCCCAAATTTTCAATTTGGAATGTTATATATTAGATCATCATTGCATATCCTATTTTATTGCTTTTTTGGTTGATCCTAGAAATTCTAAGCAACTCAAGGACCCGCGGAGAGAGTTGGGGATTTCGTTATTTTCATATTTGAGTTTCTCAAATTTAGAAAAGATGATCATTTGGCTTTAATTACTTTTGTCTCTGTATATTTCTTATATGAAAATAAAAGAGTCAGGATAAAATGACTTCCCCAAAATAAAGAAATATTGGAGTTTAAATATTAACATCAAATAAGAATTTTATTTGGAGTTTTATTGCTATTTTATTTGAATTAGGAAAAAAATGTGTTTTTCAAAATTGCATTAGAGGCCCAAATAAATGTTCACTTTGTCCGTTGTATTTTTAGAGGATGGTGAAAATGTATTTTAGGATTTTTGGAGTCCGTTTAGTATTTCTTTTATTTGTTTTTCTGCGCGAAATTATTTTTAAAAAAAGTCAAACCGACCTACCGGGCCATGTCCACCTGGGACTCCTGGAAGCCGAGGGCTTGAGCCACCCTAAACCCTAGCCGCCCCACCAGCACCGCCGATGCCAGCCTCG
>NC_057810.1:202338173-202421035 GCF_018294505.1 Triticum aestivum | reverse complement strand
GGTTTTATTTCGAAAACCCTAGATTCATTTTTTTATTTTACATCGGTTCGGTTTTCTTCGGTTTAGTTAAATAACGGACGTTCGTCCGTACGTTCATTTTAACGAACGGTGTTCACCCGTTAGTTGCAGAAAATGAACATTCATTCGTTAGCCTGTTCGTCAGTTTTTCTTTTTCCAGGGTTTTTCCGTGATTATCTTCGATCGCAATTTCTGCCCTGAACTTCGTTTTAGTTTATCTTTTCGCTCGTTTATCGGAATCAGGCGATTCAAGCACCTAGATCTTCGTCTCGAAGCCCTTTCTGTTTGACCAACTTGAACAAGATTTTCGTACATAAAATTTGACTTTAGTCCAGATTAGTAATCGGATCTTGTTTCTTTCGTAGTTTGAGTTTCGTTGCTCCGTTTGATTTGATTCTTTTTGCAAACCGGAGTGCTTCAGTTGAACTTTCTGGTTAGATCTTTTATTTGAGTTTTACCCGTGCTTTTAGTTGAGTACTTATGTATGCTATTGTTTGATTGTGATAGAATTCTTGGAGTGCGAAGCGTGCTACTATGAGTCTCTAGGTTTTGTAGATCATCAGCAAGGCACGTAACACTTTGATCATATCCCTTTATTACCCATGTTTGATTGCATTAGATCAACCCTCAAACATTGCATGGTTAGGATCTATTTAACATGTGGGTTTTGGGAAGTAGTTGATCAGGTAGAATCTATTGCCCTGTTTATTATCAAACCTTTGGGAGTTACTCCACGTTATGCTCAGGATTGCTATGCTATGCTCGTAGACGTGGATTGGGTGAGCGTATCCATGACAGATGTGAGTTTTGTTAATTAATGGTTAACTTAAGGTGGCTACTTAAATACACATCTGGGTGGACTGCTGGCTGGCACCTGGAGAATCCAGTGTTGTCCTGGGATATCCCAGGGTTCCGTGTGTAGCCACAAGCTATTATGGGCTCTAGCATAGTTGAGTATGTTGCATGACCTCTTTCAGTGGTGGGCTAGCAGATGTAGGGGAAAGTAGTTGTAACTGTCCACCCAGAGTAAAGAGTTAATGTTTCTTAAAGACTGTGTCTCGGTCATCCGTTTCTCAAACATCATGTGGTGCAAGAAATCAAACGGAGGAGATCGAGTCTTGTGGGGAAAAGTGCGCAAACCTCTGCAGAGTATACAAACTAATCATGGTTAGACGTATCCCCAGTTATGGACATCTTGACTATCTGATTCTTGGATTATCATGTTGATCTCATCACTCTAAATTTAATTTGTTTGGGTAATTGATGATGTTTAATTGGGATTGAGTTGGAGGAACCTTCTCAATGTTTAACAACCACCATGATAGTTATATAAAATGTATTCTTTTGTTGTAGGGAAAAATTGGATTTATACAAAAACTGTAACCATAGAGCTTTCCACCAGCCATATTGCATGTAGTGATAGCATTTATTCTATTCAATACCCTATGTGTTACATTGCCAGCATATCCATGTGCTGACCCACTTCAGGTTGCAACATATCATGTTGCAGACTTTTCAGACAACGAGTAAGATGCCATAGGTCGTTGTCGTTCATTCAGCTATGCCGTTGGAGTCGATGGACTCACGGATCATCAGCAAGGCAAGTAACACTTTGATCATACCTCTTTACTACCCAGTTTTATTGCATTAGATCAATCCTCAAAACAATTGCATCATTAGGATCTGATTAATATGTGGGTTTTGGGAAGTAGATGAGGTAGTACTTATCACCTGTTTTATTTATCAAACCTTTGGGAGTTACTTCTACGTTTGCTTATATTGCTATGCTATGCTAGTAGACATGGATTGGGCGAGTGTATCGAGGGAAGATGTGAGATTTATAATCAATGGTTTACTTAGGGTGAAAACATTAATTCACATCTGGGTGGATTGAGGCACCTGGGGAACCCAGTGTTGCCTGTATTTTTGGAAATCTCGGGGTATCGTGTGATTCTCCTATGGACCGCCACCCAGGCTCAAAGGGGTCATGAGATTTTTTCATGCTAGAAACTTCCGTGTGCAGCCGCAAGCTACTATGGGCTCTAGCATAGTTGAGTATGTTGTGTGACCTCTTTCAGTGGTAGACTAGCAGATGTAGGGGATGTAGGTTGGTACTGTCTAACCAGAGTAAAGAGTTAATGCTTCTGAAAGACTGTGTCTCGGTCATCCGTTTCTCAAACACCTTGTAGTACGAGAAATCCAACGGAGGAGATCGAGTCTTGTGGGGAAAAGTGTGCAAACCTTTGTAGAGTGTACAAACTAATAATGGCTAGTCGTGCCCCGCTTATGGACGTTTTGAGTATCTAGTACTTGGATTATCATGTGAATCTCAGCATGTTACTTAATTTAATTTGTTGGGTTTAATGATGATGCTTAATTGGGATTGAGTTGGAGGAACCTTCTTAGTGTTTAACAACCACCATGATAGTTAAATAAAATTTATTCCTTTGTTGTAGGGAAAAATTGGCTTCATGCATGTAGTGATAGCATTATTTTGTTCATTACTCTCTATGTGTTACATTGCCAGCATATTCCATGTGCTGACCCGTTTTCGGGGTGCAACGTTCATGTTGCAGACTTTTCAGACGACCAGTAAGGTGCCTTAGGTCGTGGTAATATACTCAGTGATGCCGTTGGAGTTGATGGACTCACTTATCTTCCAAGCCTTTCGATGTTATCGTTATTAGATGGCCTTAAGCCATATTTATTGTAATAAGTTCTCTTTTGAGACATTCGATGTAATAAGTGTGTGATTGCTACTTTGTTATAAATCCTTGAGTACTGTGTGTGTTAGCATTACCGATCCAGGGATGACACTGATGCATAGAGACTGGACTGTTTGAGATCTGGTCGCTACAACGCCGTTGTTGCCCTCCGCTGCCTCTCCATGTACACGAGCCCTGGCCGTACGTATGCCCGAGTAGACGTTCAAGACCCCTCCCATATGTATGTACGTACGTGTAGACGATATAGACGGGACTGCCTGAACAGCTACCGCTCCTTACTAGGCCACATCGTGGCAGAAAGACCGATGGACCAGTATGTACGTACACGTTTGCGACTAGAATGACAAGGCTATGTAGCTTCGACCGGGTAGGTCCCGGCTGTCAGGGAGAATAAGGAGGCACTTCCTTGCGTGTGAAGATGTAGCTGGTGGGTCTGAGCTGACAGGGGAAGGATTCTATTATTGCGCGTAATAAGGAGGCACTTCCTTGCGTGCGAAGATGTAGCTGGTGGGTCCATCTATCAGCCTCACCGCGTACAGTCCTCTTCTGATGGTTGTCATTCAGTAACCACGTTGACCACACCGCACGGACAGCACCAGGAGGTGGACATCGGTGAGGCAGGGAACAACGTGGAGCCTGGGAACATGCGGAGGGTAGTACGAGGGTTAACTGGTTCGGCTGCGGTGTGAGGCTAACATCGCTGCAGAATAATAGTTGTTGTAGGTAAGTAGAGGGATGGCCTGGCCAGCGGTGGGAGTAGTAGGGGCGGTGAGGCCTCCGCGGCAGCACAGCTGGCCACAGAAGGTAGGAGCAAGCGGTAGTTTGGACGGTTGGAGCAAGAGAATCATAGGTTGAAGAAGCAGGAGGACTGTTAGATGTTAACAATCCAACGGTCACTGGTGATAGAACCGTCTGTTGACTAAGTTGACAAAGTCCTCTGTACGCGTCAACTTATTAGGGCCACAAGTCAGCCTCCAAATCTGGTAGGCCCCTGCTATCATGGGGAGCACTTGTTACTTTTCGCTTAATAAGGAGGCACTTCCTTCCATGCCAAGATATAGCTGGTGGGTGCTAGCTGTCATTGGGAGGTACTTTCTTGCGTGCGGCCATGGACCATGTGGGTCCTAACTTTCAGCCTCTCCATGAACATCGCTCTTCCGATGTTGTTGTTTGTTGACAATGTTGACAACACCGTGCCAAGAACACCAGCGTGGTGGACGACGGCAAGACCTAGGAAGGGAATACCGGAGGCGGCGAAGCCACAATAGTGGAGGGATGTGGGTGAGTAGAGGGATGGCTGCCAGCGGTGGGAGTAGTAGGGGCGGTGAGGCCTGCGCGGCAGCACAGCCGGCCACAGGAGGCGGGAGCAGGCGGTTCCACTGGCGCTGGATTTGGCGGCTGGAGCAAAAAGATTAGAGATTGAAGAAGCATGACTACCGTTGGATTGACATCCAATGGTTATGTCTGTTGACGTATATAATAAGTAAAAAAATTGGCATACGCGTCAACTTAATAGGCCCACAAGTGAGACAATTCTCTATTTTTTTATAATTTACAGCTCATTGTAACTTCTTATACAATTTATTGGAGTCCTTTTTTTGTTGGCCAAAGCCAGGGTTAAAAATTTAAACGAAATTTCGCATATTTCGGTGGGGTCCAAACTATTTTTAATACCGAAATGTCGAGCCAGATTTAAAGTACTTTGAGATATATTTAAATTAGGTTAAAGCCCAATGGAATTGGAATCTGAAAATGTGAAAAAAAATCAGAATTATAAAGTAATTGTCAATTTGTCGTCTGTTTTTTATAATTACAGCCCATTTCATATGACTTTCAAGATTTGCAACCGCCTTGAAAGAGTTGCAGCCCATCAGGGCGTAGAAAAATAAGTAGGCCTGGATTGGGTATTCTTCAGAAAAAATAAACTGGGCTCATTTTCAGGAAGGAAAAATAGCTGGGCTGGTCATGTGGTGAACGTAAAATATAAGCTTGGGCTAGACGGGCCACAACCCAGTTGAAACCATGCTCCGTCTCAACAATAACAAAAGAAAATACTGCTCGAGTAGCTACGTCCCAGGTGTCAGCCGATCTTGTGTTCTCTCTTGTCTATTGACTATATACATTGACAATATCGTGGGTCCCAGATGTCAGGAAACCACTAGGAGGAAGCATTTTGTTTTTCTATATGCTGACAATGGAGAATATAAAAAATGAGTAATTTGCTTGCTTACGGCCATGGACATGATGGGTCCCTACTATCATCCTCTCCACGTACAATCCTCTCCCATTTCCTCTTGTTTGTTGACGATGTTGAAAACGCGAGAGGGCAGCGCCGAGGCGAGCGCACCAAAGCGCGCAGAGGACGACGGTGAGGCCTCGGACGACGGTGTTAATGATTTAGGAGATGGTGGGGCGGCGATGTGTGCGCTGAGGCGCAGCTAGCCATGGGAGGCGGAAGCAGGCGGCCCTGCCGGCGTTGGTTTGGTTTTGGCGGCTAGAAGAAGACGAGACTGAAGAAACACGACAGACTGTAAAAGCAGCAATAGTACTTAACAACCTTAACTAAAACCAGTAGGTGCAATTAACAACCATAGCTGAAAGCAGTATGAGTACTTGTACAGGTTCAACCGTACAAAGCATCCGTTGAACAGTGCTACTTTTCCTACAGTTAACCAAGGGTGAGGCCACCAAAGCCCCAGGAGAAGGCCCAGGTGCCACCCCGCGCATCCATAACCTTCTGAAAGCGGCTTCATCTCGCAATGTGGTCAATAAATAGGATATTCACTTTAGAGCCATGGAAAAGCATGAGCATAACCTTCTGTCCGATTCTCCAAGATGGACGGGCCTTCATTATTTGAGACTACCCATGAATAAGTATATTTTCACCTTTAAGGGGAGTGGAGTAGGTCGACATAAACATAATGTTGTGACCAAGCGCAAGACAGACCCAACCTGGGTCAGGCATCTGTATAGGAACAATAGAACTGGGCAGTTTCTGTTTCAAGGAGATCAGAGCCGTAAAACTGTGTATAAGCAAGAGTTTATGAACAAAATATATAACAAAAAACAGCTCATACCATAAGTTGCGCGACATAGTTAGACATGTTCAACATGTGCAGCAGTGGCACACATATCCCATGTGGTCTTCCACCATTGAAACGGCCCACAAGGACCTCAAGATGATCAATAAAGTGTAGGAACTTGTGGATGTCATCCCAGTCAACTTTAGTGCCATCAGTAACAGTCGAGTTCTTATACAATAACAAACGAGTAGCATGCTTAACTTTGAAACAACCTACTCGTGTCACCAATTATAAGAAATATTAGCTAGAATTAGCATCTTCGAGACAGAAGGGAATCACAAATTGTTGCTACTTCTAAAGTTAAATTGTGATTAGTTAGACAGAATAGGTGGATTAAGAAGTAATCAAGGCAACAAGCAAGAACCAGATACAAAACTAACATGGATGAACTACTGGAACGACGTCGGGGTGGAAGATCACAATGAAGATGAGACCAGGTTCTGCTATTTCCATCAACATTCCTGCAGCAACTTTTAGTCCGTAACTCTTGAGAAAGTTTATCTGAGTTCGGCCATAAAAAAAGCAGCGTTCTTCCTGGTTCGTGAACCCAACTCGGAACTTATATCCATGGCTTGTCTTCAATGTGACCATTAAACTGGTGTATATTCAGTTATGGCAAGGCCGACAATCTTGAGTACATGTGTTCTGGCAAAGCAAGGAATGTACTGCAGGAAAAATAATATGAGAACACAATGTATTCTCTATCCAAATCTAGAAATAATTTCCTCCTTCACGTCAGTGTTGACCATGGTACCAGTACCTTTTATCCAAATATAGCAATCCAAATTTCCAAATTAGTCGACAGCATGTTCAAAAAACCCCACACTCCTGGATAGAAAAGAGGATTCTAGGAACATACTGTGCGTGTTTTAAAATCATGTGTTAAGATGAGAAGGAACAAGTGTGGCGTCTTGCCGAGGGTGCAGAAACCTATAGGGTCCTCGCACTTTGGGCACTGCAAATGAAACATACTAGATTCAGTAGGAAGAAAAATGCATCAACGGCAGCGGATGCCATCCTAGGATTACCCCCGACCTAGGGACATGGATTTATCGGGGATGGATGAAGAATTCGTACCTGGTTCTCCATGAGAAAACCCTATGCAATCGCCAAGAGGGGGTTTTCTCTGAAAAAGTAGACGAGGGAGAAGGGGATTCAGGCCCAATGAGAGAGGGGATTTTCTCTAACAAGAAGATGAGGGAGAAGGGGATTCAGGCCTAGTTAAATATTGCTGCTTCGTCTGTCCAGCTTACTTCTAAAGCTGGAAAGGTGGGGTTTTTTGTGATTTGACGGCTCATTGGGAATTACTGTGGCGCTATGACCAGGGTGAGTCTACTGTGCAGTTGTGCACTCTAATTTTGTGCATGGCACATGGACCCCATTGCCGGATGCCCCACATACAGCGAAAGGAAGTAGAAAGGCAGGAGTAACTAGTTACACATAAATATATTTTTGACAGAGAGATACTCCCTCTGTAAAGATATATAAAAATCTTTTATATCACAACTTTATACATAAGAAAAATCAAGGGGAATCTATATAACATAATATGGGGGTTCAGCTGAGAATATAATACTCAGACAGCCTCACAGTTCTGGACTTTGGGCCACAGGATGATGGGCCTGCATGTTTGGCAGCCCATGTGTTCTACCTCAGCGCATTTCATATTGCAAGCGATTGGTACGGCACATGTTTTAGATGCTGTCGCAAGGCGCATACAGAAAATTGAATAAAGCATGGCAGGTGTTAGAATGAAATCGAATGATAGTTCCTAACCAACAATCAGACTTGCAATTCTATCAATGATATCCTACATGATAAATAATACCGTAGTACTACTTATACACACAGGACACCTGTTTCACCATGCCATATTATTACATCAAAATCTCTTGTAGGATAGATCAGTTCAGCAGTTGTATGCTGCTACTTAAGAATTTCAAAGTTGATTTGGACCAGCTCTCCTTGCCGAGAAAGTTCGATTTTGACATCATCCCCTACTGCAAGATTTGATTTAAATTTGAACCTTGACCATCCTTTAGCGTCAATCAGCATGCGACCATCCTTTGTGCTTACGATATATTCAGCAGGTTCATTCACACCAAGGTTGCGCATGGTAAGAGAAACTTGGCCACGGTCCCCCGGATTGTTGAACGACTCCCTCGTTGCTCCAGGAATTCTCTATTTGCAAATAAGAAGATAGATACAAACAGTTAGATCAACATAGTGAATCATGTGAAACAACATGGAAAGAAAAAATAATAAAGCACTTGGGCGGCCAATGCTTACCAAGAAGGTGGAGATTTCGGTTTTTGTAAGGACTTTGGTATATGTAGTGTGAACTGCAACCCAGTATGTTGCTGGTGCAACTGCTGGTTCCGTTGCCGCTGCACGGGCCGGAGCAGATGCAAGTGCAACTTCAAGTGTTGGTGCACGTGCTGGAGACGTTGTTGGTGCCCGTGCCGGTGCAACTGGTAGTGTCACTGCTGCTGCCGGAGGTGATGCTCCTTGTGGTGCTGGTGCCGATATCGATGCCCGACCCTCCGGTAGACCAGCCTGATCCACTAACGCGGTCGGTGCCCAATCCTCAAGTGGATCAGACCGAGATGCTGCTAATAGCAGTGCTAGAGCAAGTGCCGTCGGAGAAGGCACCGGTGCTTGATCCGTTGCTGAAGGTGGTACCGATATGCAAGACAATAGCGATCGTCTCTAGTCTGCTATGATCAGCTTTCGAACTTGACTAGGCTCCGTGACCTTGATCCAGTCTTTTTCTTCATTTCTTTTAAACGCGAGAAGGACTAATTGTGGCATGTTTGTTAAACCAAAATACAGTTCATCATAGGGCTTCATACTGTACTCAGGCAACAGACTGATCCAATTGTGTCCATTAATATAAGTGATGGACAGTGCCTTCATTACTGACACGGCATAAGAAGTGAAACCTGCAAAAATAACCATCATAGAGCAAACCAAATGGTTTATTCTCTGACGGATGTCACATGGCAAAACCTACATCGTAAAATTACAGCAAAAGTAAGAAGACATGACATTAAATCAATATGATTTAGACAGTAAATGAATAAGATTTACTTGATGTGCATGAGTGAATCCTTACTAGGAAATCATTATGTTCAAGTTGTAAACAAAAGATTGATTGTCGAATTTTGCGTGGCACGCAAGGCCCGCTTACTCCCACAAGCAGGACAGTCCAAAGGTCCTGACAAATCGGATGGACCAAACAAACATGGGACTGGAAATCCTGGTGGGTGCGATAAACCATTCAATGCATACAGATATTGGAGTGTAACAATAACTGATAAACCGTCCTCACAAAAAAGATGATCTGGATACTTCAAAATATATAGACTGAATTGAGTTGATAGACATTAACATAGACTATTCTCAGGACTCACCAGACAACAAAAGTGATAGTACTAAACAATACAGGGTTCACACACACAAATCAAGTACTGAACGATAGTACTTACTACGCACAAGCAAAGTTGCACTAATTAAACTCTGCAGACTATTTCTTGCTACCGACCTACGGGATGTGCCCCGCATAACTGACTAGGCCATGGACTTCGTGAGAGATGTCTGCCAGCACCATCACCATCTCGTCAAGCTTGGAAAACCTAACAGAGTGGTCTTTCCACTCATAAACATGACAACAAAGACAGTCCGCATCAGATTTGTCAGGAAGCTTTACAAGAACAACACCCTTCGTAATCGAAGGCACAACCAGGAAATTGTTATGGTCAAGTACACCCTCGAGAACACGCCTGACAACAATGCTACTGGAAAACACTAGTTCAGGACACTTGGCGATAAGGACACAATAGCTTGATAGTTTAGCCGTAGAACTCATACTTAGGTCTTCCAGTTCACACGACATGACTTTGAGAACTTCATCGCCACCGCGTACCTGGTTCTATTTCAAATAGAAACCAAATATTTTATTACTACCTCCATTCAAAAATATAAGATGATTTTCGATATTTTACTCCATATAAGACTACATGTACGCACAGAAATGAGTGAACAAAGACACTAGAACATGTCTTCAAAGGCATGAGAGCAGAGGGATTACTTGCAATATCCATAACACAAGTTACTAAGGCTAATATACTCTCTTCAAAGGTAGCATTGATGTTCATAAAGTTGTTGAAAGTAATCTATAAGAAATCAGTGTCAACCTCTCGCATGTTTTGGTCAAAAGAGGAATTTAGAACCGTCATTTGTCACACAAAAATCACATGCAAGATCACCCAGAAAGTTGTAGTACTAGTACTAGTACTGTATGTTAGATGAAAAAACATGATCAGGATCGAGAAAAAGATCGTCAAGAAAATATATTACCTGGACTTCCTTAATGAGGGATCCCAGAGAGATCGAGGGGGGCTTGGACAAGACGATGGCCTTGAGCTTGTCTACAGTAGTCTTGACGGGGTGCTTGCGATTCTTTGTACCCTGAGCCTCGACGGTTTTGGCTAGAGCCACGTGTTTGGCCAGAGCCATAGACATCACTTCGGCCGGTGCTCTAGGGTCCATCAAGAAACTGTCAAAGAGGAATAAAAGAAAAGAAACAATAATCTCAAACCTAGAAGAAGAACAGATCGACTTATAGGATCAGTTTCGGGGTTGCAAGACCGGGCCTTGGCCAGAATCAACACCATTGATGTGCTCACCATTCCTTCTTTGGGAGAGAAGAACAATGACGGAAGCAAGTCGGGGGTTTCTTATGGAAATGAGGAACAAGATGAGGGAGAAGCGAGTTGGGTTTTCTTCACGAGAGGAAGCTGAGAGAGAAGAGTGAAATGATGGTTGCTTCATCCGTCCAACTTACTGCTGGAGAGGTGGGGGTTTTGTGATTTAACAGATCATTGGGCATTACTGCGGCACTTCAATCGGGGTAGTCTACCATGCAGTTGGGCACTCTAGTACAGAGTAATTTAGTGCATGGCTAGTGGACCCCGATGCTGGTTGTTCCACACGTCGGTGATAGTGAGTAGCAAGGTTCCCGATGACCGTTGAGGAGGGTCCGCACAGTAGAGCGTGTCTACCATTTTTTAAGAAACATTTTATTACAGCAAGCATTTCCACTCTTACGACGGAGGAGTGCGAAACATGGCAGACACTTGAACTTACACAGTGCTCCTACTACTAGGCATGTGCAGTGGTTCATACGTCAGTAGTACTACATAATCTTCTTAATAGTGTAGTAAGATATGTCAACTTTATGAACAGTAATGCAACATAGTACCCCTTTTTGACTGTCTGGTCGAGAATGAACGGTGAGATCAATGTTAACAGAACTAGGTATATAGCACATAGAGAGTACGATGCCACAGTACTCCATAGAACATGAACCATATGAAGCACAAATTAGTGTAAGGCAGGGTGTATAAAGGGTGCATGGGATGGGAGCAAAAGTTCCCTTCTCGACCAACTTTTGGGTGTTTGGCAGAGTGCATCAAGGGTGCTTGATTCCATGCTAGTAGGTTAACACAAATACACTAGGAGCATGCTGAAGAGAGGTGCTGAGATGAGCAAGCACGAAGAGGGAACAACTATATTGAGATGCGAATGCAACCAAACACACCCACACACTTTTTGGTACAGTGACTAATCTGCACCGTCTGAGTTTGATCCAACGGTCATGTTGCACTGAGACATGGACATGCCCTTGCAGAGGACACCTGAACACCACCGATGTCCCTCTACTTCTCGAGGTGCACGACGTTGGTGATGCATGGTGCCACCGCCCACAGAGCTCGCCCCCGGTCGACGGGAGCTAGCTCATCAAAGAGGGCGTCCAATGGCACGAATGGATTCCGGTGACGGAGCCCTAAGAGGATTCGCCCGGCAATAGTGGCGATAGCATGCAACCCCTCCTTGTCTAGCTCTGCCCCCACCATCGCGCGGAAACAACTCAGCTCCTCGGAGATACAGGTGAAGAAGGATACCAGGTTAGGAAGATATAACTTGTTGAAGTCGACGGGGTGGTCGAACGAGTTTAGTCCGATGGCCGGCATGGTCGCGCTGGCACAACGGTAGGCATTGCGCAGCCGCAACATGTGTGTGGCAACATGGTCAACCAAGTGGCTGAGGCGATCCTGGACCTCATCACGATCAGCCTGCACGCGCTCCAGCCAGCTTTCCTGACTACCTATCGTATCTCCCGCTTTCTGCAGCAACACCGCCGATGCCTCGAGCATCTTTGTGGTGGACGCCTGCCATTTTGAAGCTCCGTGAAATCCCGCACATAAAGGAGGAGAATGCCACTCCTCTCCTCCTTGAGCTCATGGAGCTCCACATCCTTGGCCTGGAGCTCCTGTGTCAGGTGCCTCACCTCAAACTCCATGATCTGGTGCCCCACCATGGAACCAGGTAGAAGCAATGGGGAGAGGAGGCAAACGGGGCGAAACGGCTGAAAGGCAAAGCAATCTATGGGAAGGCGGAGGGAGCTATGCGAGGAACGGGGTTAATCTTTTGGTTTTCACCATGGCAAAACACCAGTCGATGACTTTTCACATCAGGGTGCAGTGGGTTTTACAGGCGGAGTCATCATGATAATAGCTGCCGCGCCTGCTCCTGTGAATCAAAAAGTAAAAATCCTGTCACGCCTGTTGCACCCAAAGACCAGAGCAACGCCGCGGTGGATATTTAAATTTACCTGCCGGCAAGGAGATAAAAAAAGGGTGAAAAAACAAATGTTGCGGCGGCCTAGCTAATCGATCGCACTAGCCCAACAAGCTAGCCATCGTGCTTCACTGATGTACTCGGCGGGAAAGGTGGTCTTTCGTGATTTGATAACTCATTTACTTTCTTCGGTGCTACAACCGAGGAGGACCCAGGAAACACGCGGTAGGGTGTCCCACGTCTCGACAGGGAAGAAACTATACGTGCACCACCTGAGACGACCCCGAAACCACGCGGTTGGGCGTGCCATGTCTCGGCACGGAGGAAAATTGTGTGTGTAAAAATATATTGTACCAGACGTACTACCTATGTTTCGACCTTGGGACCTAGCGAGTCGGTCGAAAACACCCCACTAGCCACACAGCTTCATCATGCTAACATGGCACAGAGGATAGGTGTGGTTAGTTCTATCTTGACTAGCCACAACATCTCTTGTTGTAGGTGATTCCTCTATTTTCCAAGCTTTTTTAGTTATAATAACACCATGGCAAGCTCGCTCCGCTCTTCATGTGTGCCCATTGAGGGAGTCCTGGACTAAGGGGTCCTCGGACAGCCGGACTATATACTTTGGCCGGACTGTTGTACTATGAAGATACAAGACAGAAGACTTCGTCCCGTGTCCGGATGGGACTCTCCTTTGCGTGGAAAGCAAGCTTGGCGATTCAGATATGTAGATTCCTTTCTCTGTAACCGACTTTATTTAACCCTGGCCCCTCTGGTGTCTAAATAAACCGGAGGGTTTAGTCTGTAGGACAACAATCATAACTTCATAGGCTAGCTTCTAGGGTTTAGCCATTATGATCTCGTGGTAGATCAACTCTTGTAATACTCATATTCATCAAGATCAATCAAGTAGGAAGTAGGGCATTACCTCCATAGAGAGGGCCTGAACCTGGGTAAAACATTGTGTCCCCCGCCTCCTGTTACCATTAGCCTTAGACGGATAGTTCGGGACCCTCTACCCGAGATCCGCCGGTTTTGACACCGACATTGGTGCTTTCATTGAGAGTTCCACTATGACGTCGAAGATAGGATTGATGGCTCGCCTTGTTATCAAGGAAAACATCACCGCCGGAGGCGCCCTGGCCTCAGGCCAAGCTCTCCAGCTTGGCGGCTTTACTATGACCGCCCCTTCGGCCGTTGCACCGATGATGACTCCTCGGGTCATCAAAAATCGCCTCCGCATCAGCTCAGAAAACTCCGAGCAGATGGATCCGATGGAGTTGATGTCTTTAAATGAACTCCTCAGTACAAAAAAATACACTTCTGTGATGATACGTGTTTGTCATAGTAGGTTGCATTTTCTGTCATGCATGTACATCCATGACGATTTTATGACAGAATCAAGATAGTCATACCTGTGTTGTCGTAGAAGTGTTCCTGACATTACCAAAATTATCATCACGGAAGTGTCCACATCCATGACAATATATCGTGCATCACAGAAGTGCTTTCATCAAGGGTGACCGACATGTGGCATCCACCGTAACGGAACACCGTTAAGCTATCAGGTCCGGTTTGGATCCGATAATCCGTTAACAGCCCCGACCAATGGGGATTTTCCACGTGTAAAATCATCATTGGCTGGAGGAAACACATGTCGACTCACCGTTGGGACAGATGTCATCCACTCATTGGACCCAAGGCGCCTATGATACGTAAACACGTGGCACGGCCCAATAGAGGCCCATTCCTGTGAAAAGGTTGGCCCGTTTGACTTGGTCAAAAGGTGGCGGGCCAGCCCACGGAAAGCCTGTTGATGGCCTATCCGCATATAGCCCATTTACAACCCGCTAACCCCGGGCCCGTTACGCCCTATCCGAATTAGGCCCAGTAGCGTCATCTAGGTCGTCCAATATGATTCCAGCCCATTTTAACTTCCGGCCCATGTGTGGCCCATGACTTCTTTCGGCCCATATGAGGCCCTTTGTAACTCTTGGCCCATTAACGGCCCGTGGTGAAACTGGCCCGTAATGAATAGTGTATCACTTTATACCCATTAACAGCCCATTATTCCACTGGGCCATTTCCAGCCCAAGTTATCTTTTGGCCTTCTCAGGGCCCATTTATTCTTGGGCTCATTTGCAGCATTCGGTTACTTACAACCCGTTACTATCATTTTCTGCTTGTGGGCCAAATTCAGCCCGTCGTTACAGTCGGCCCGTTTGTGGACCATTAATACATTGGGCCGTTTTCACGTAAAAAAACCGTTGGGCTGCTTTCATACAGTTATCAAATATGGCCCATTAACGGCCCGTTATGGTCCACGAATAGTACGGCCCAAGATTGGCGAAATGATGATATGCCCCATAGAAGGCCCATGGATCCTACGGCCCGTAGAAGTCCCATGGACCCTATGGCCCGTACAGAAGGCCAATGGATCCTACGACCGTAGAAGGCCCATAGATCATACGGCTCGCAGGAGGCCCATGGTTACAATAGTCCATGTGCTGCCATGATTATTTTGGCCTAGTTACCAAAAATAGGCTATTGTGGCCACTGGAAAAACACAGAAAAAGAACTGCAGTGACTACAAGCAAACAAGTAAACAAGACAATGAGGAAATAAATAAGCAAGCAATTAACGCTAGCCTATTATTGCTATTACACATATTACATCCACTGGGCAACAAAGTTCGCCACCAGTGCAAATATTGGGAACAAAGCAGCATATTACATATACTGGCCGTCAAAATTGGCAACCAATGCAAATAAACGCGGCAGCAAAACAAGAGCATAACTGAAACAACTTTAGAAGAGCTCAAGAAATGTTATCCTGGGTATCCACCATGCTGGCAATAAGCTTAGCAAGCTTATTAGCTTTGTCCTATTTGGCACTAAAATCCTCCAACGCTTGTTGTTGCACCAGAAAGTATGCATTTGAATGCTCCAGGGACTTCCACAGTCCTTCCGCTTCTTGTCGCAGCACAGCTGATCGATGTCTTTCAGCTAGTAGTTGAGACTCAAGAAACCGAACTGATTCAGACAGTGAGTTTGAATAGCTTGTGCAAGCGGTAGTGGCCAGTAACTCGAACACTAAACCAAGACAGGACTCTGGAGTTGTCTCACTATCTTCAAGATAGTCTTCCTTAGCTGTTTTATCAGCTTTGTTGGAGACCAACAAGGATGTGTCAATATCCTGAACCTTATCTGCATTACTTCCTTTACCATTGCTTAATAAGGCACTCTTCCCCAATATTCTGCCAGCATTCTAAAAGAAGAAACAAGCAGACACATAACATGTTTAGCATGTACCAGTATATGAAACTCATTTCGGTGAACCAGTTCATTAGTAAGGTGGACAGGATTAAACTACCAATTCTTCTATTGCCAAGTACTAGTACATAATAAAAGCATCAAGCAAACATGTATCTATGTCCTATAGTCACTGCATTGTCTTGCCAAATCAAAATAGAGACACGGTTCAAATCATATCAATTCAAGACAAAGCAGTAGTGAAAGAATACAAAGCATGTGAAACTACACGGCACAACAAGATTTCAGATGGGTACCATGGGTCTATATGTACAACAACACTATTGGCTCTGTTGTGATGCTAGTAATATGCATGATATGAGAAGTCAACTGTATACGCAATTGAAATTGAAATCAATGGAGCTATTGATAAGAGCAAACCCATTAATGAAACATGCGTGAACATACCTGCTGTGCCATTGGAGTTTTGATTGGATCCTTCAATTTAAAAATAAGTTTGTATGAGTAAATACAGTGATACAATAGCAAAGCAGTATGCATGATAGCAATCATAGTTAAAAAAGGCGTGCCTAGGCTCTAGGCGTTGCCAAAATGCATTGTGCATAACTACGCTTAATCTGTGCATAACTGCACATAAGCATGCGCTTTGGTCAGTAGAGCGCAAGGCGGTGGCAAAATGCACAATTAACGCCTAGCGGTTTTTTGAACTATGATAGCAACGGAATCTTAAATTAGAACAGTTGTTCTTCAGGTTTAGGCACTTGTTCTACATGAACAGAGTACAGTAAGACGCAAGAATATAGTACTTAAAAATAGAAAATGAGCTCATAGACCTTACCACATTCTTGGTTCGGGACCAGTACAAAACAAGGCATTCCCAGTCATCGTCCAGTAAATGTGTCTCAGGAGAACGTAAGGGAATTTGATGAGTTTCTTTGCCGGTGAAGTACGTTTTCTTCAGGTAATTCCAATACTGCCACCAAGTATTCTTGAAGATAGCATAGGTATTAGCACAGGTTACCTCATCCCGAGTTTCCAAATCGGTCCTTCTCTATAGAGAAAAATGGGAAAATTTGTTGTATTATAACCATCATGGAGGTAGGATGTATGGGACAAAGCAAAGTAATTGCCATGAATAACATTACTTACACATAACTCCTGGACAAACACCTGCAACTGGCATTTTCCTTCATCTTCAGTATAATATTTCCAAGATGGGAACATACGCACATACGATTTAACAACATCAAATGCGATAGCTGCTAAACTACGACTAGCTGGTTGTGCTTCCTCCACAAGAATATGCGTACTAACTGGTGGAGTTGGGGTTCGCCGTGGTAGTACTGGCCCTTTGGGCACTGGAGCTGCCTTACTAACTGCTCTTGCGTGGGAGATCTGTGGTGGAGATGGTGTTGTGTCAACAGGAACTGGGTTACTATATGCTGGGGTTGGGGTTAGATTGGGTGAAGTTGGTTCTCTGTCCATCGCAGTAGGGGTACAATCTGCGAGAGGTTGGGTTATGTGGGGTAGGGCTGGTTCTTGTGCATGTACAACCAGGGTGCTATCTCCACCAAGAGGTAGCACTGTTTTATTTGAAGACCGTGTTTTTAGTCTGCTGGATACTGGCATCACCCGCTCCAATTCAAATGGCTGATAAACAGGAAACATAGTTGAATGTACAAACATTGTATGAGAGATAGATGCAATAGATAGTGTGGAAAAAAGGCATGAAATAGTTGACATGTATATTGTTTAACTAAAACGGATAGCATGTCATAATTTCACATATATGATGTCTATCTAAACTGGATAGCATAGCATAACATAATTCAAAGATACGATGAATAACGAAATAGGATCGCATGACATAATTCACCTACATGGTATCTAAGTAATCAGGATCGCGTCATTTAATTCACATATGTGATTTATATGCTAAACAGAGGGCATCCGATATGATGTCTGAACTAAGAACATGGTGTTGAATATTGCGTATATGATGTCTAAACTATGCAATGCAAGACACCATATGCATGATATGAGTAGTATAACTGTGCCAAGTTTGAGCATACACCTCAGTGGGGGAATAGGACTGGTCATCTGTCTCTGAATCCATCTCCGAGGAGCCATCGGGACCCAACAAGAGATCTGCTTCGACAGGTAGTACTGTTTGCTCTGAAGGCCTTGTTTTCACTCCAGATTTTTCCATCTCCCACCCAAATGGCTGATTCACAGGAAGAGTAGTTTAATGTACAAACATTGTTGAAAAATGGAAATGTAATGAAGAAAAGGATGGGAAAGATATCATTCAAATATACGATGCCTGGTTAAACAGGATGGCATTGCACATTTCACATATATTATGGCTGGCTAAAAGACATGAGACTGCATAATTCCCATATATGATATAGAAACTAAACAGGGGGCAGTATAGAACATGTCTAAACTAAGAAGATGACATATATGATGTCAAAAGTAGGCACTATAAGGCAACATATGCATGATATGACTAACATCATCATGCCAAGGTAGAGAAAACACCTTGGGGGTAAATAGGAGTGGTTAGCGGCGTCTGAATCCGCCTCAGAACAGATATCTTCTTCTGGATTACAATCTAGAGAGGGGTGGGGAGGGTTTTCCGTTGAACCCACCATGGAGTGATGTCTGCATGACATTGTATTGCCATGCAAAACTCTTCTCTTTTTCTCTACATGTTCAGCATGACTGTGTACAATATCTGACATGCATACGAAAAAAATATGGTGAGATTATGTAAGGAGAGCATGCACAAATTTAGAGTGATGGTGACAACCAGTGGATGGATCCCAAAATGATGATAGAAGGCTGATGATTGCTTTAAATTAATAAAAAGACAGATGATGATTGATTTACTATTTGTTTCCCACCCAAGATGAACAACATAGGCATACCCTAGGTGAACCAGATATTAGACAGACATACTATTCATTGCTGCCTCGATATGTGCCCCACAACTAATTTAGAAATCAAGTTTGAACATTAATTTGGACCTGACTTGGAGTCCAAGAGGTGAACAGGACGATAAAGTAGCAGGTAATTTTAAGCAATGCATAACATAAGCAGAAACAAAAGAGTGCGACCTCTCTTGTGGACCCATGTACTCCTCAAGTTCATCTGCTGAGTCGATGATGGTGATGCCGTTGCGGTGGGTGTCGGCAGTAGGGAAGGAGATCTGAGGCGGCGAAAGACGGTTAGGAGTCGTGATGTTTGGTTTGGTGGATGCTTCTATCGATGGAGCAACTCAGGTGAGGTGGACGATGTCGCGGCAGGAGCAGGACAAACCACACAAAGTTCCCTTCGACTCGTACCTGTAACTGAAGTACTTCAGTAAGGGCTCATTTGGATTGCATGATTCTTAAAACGCAGGGATAGGAAAAACACCGGAATTGGATAGGAATGCACATGGTAAACAGAGCATTTGTAAACACAGGATTTCTGTCAACTTGGGTGTTTGGTTTACAGGAATTGGAAGAGCAGAGGAATGCAAAGAAACATGGACAAAATAAAGTGAAACCATATGAAAGCGTGTACAGTTAGAATGTTATTCTGGCACTAATGCACTTGGCCTTGTTTTCATGCAGAGGATTTTGAAAAGTAGGTCCAGGTGGATATTTTGCTTCATTCGTTTCAACAAAATACATGAATAATTGAATAGTAGAGTGCCATTGGAAAATTCTCTATTGCTATGTTTTTCCGCTGAACCAAAATAGCCCTAATGGATTGATGTGAATGTATAGTAATAGGTGGTCCAACAAGTGTAGAACCTCTTTGCCGTAGCCGTGTCGACCTCAACATCATTGGGTTGGTCGCTGAAGTAGTTGAGGCAGAGGTGGGTGTCGGAGGTGTGGAGGAAGATTAGAGGAATCTGTAGACGGCGTCCAGGGCACTGCTCTGTTGTGATGGATCGTTCTGACATTGGAGCAGCTCTGGTGAGCCGTAAGACGTCAATGCTGAAGCAGCACTAGACAGACATCATTAATCTCAAGTGGAATTCTAATAGCATCTCCAATAGATGATGTAAAATAGATGTAAAATTTACATCACCAAAAACCACCTGACTACAACAGATTAGGTAAAAAACCTTGACTCTGAACTTAACTGTCGAAACTGAAATTTACTGTGGAATCTGAATGCTACTGTCGAAACTAAACGCAATGGTAGCAGAGAGGCACTTGACATGTAGTTTAGGGAGGGTCTGCAGTTCATCTTCAACCAGCACCCCCTTGAGCCGCCAGCCACCACCGGTCGAACCGCCGGCCCCAGCGCCGCCTCGCCGCCTCGAAACAACTCCCCACCGCCGCCCCGGCCAGCCCTCTAGGCCCCCTGCCCCTCACCCTGAACCCTAAGACAGATAGTGGGGTACCTATCCGGCGAGCCCCTGTCCCCACCCCAGGTGGTTCTTCCTTAACTCCGGTGAGCCCCCCCCCCAACCCCTGAAAATCGACTGACCCAAAAGTCAATTCAGTCAACTGAAGTGTGGCTAAATCAGATCAGAGCAGCAGCACAAGCGAGGGGGAGAGCAGCAGCAGGAGCTAGGCGAGCGAGCGAGTGAGCGAGAGCCAGAGCAGCAGCCGTAGCGCGAGCGAGCGAGTGAGAGCTGGAGCAGCAGCAGAAAATCCGGCTGGTATGGACGCCACCGCTGAAGGGGCCTCGCACTGGGGGAGAGCCACCATGGAGATGTCGCCCGTGGCGCCGACTTCAAGGTAGCCGCTCCATGGGGGTGCGGGATGGAGCACCATCGGCGCCGGGAGGTCGAGTTAAGGAGAAGGTGTGATGCGATGAGTGTACAACCTCTTTGGTGGCGCCAAGTAGGCCTCAGCTTTGTCCAGGAGTCGGTGAGGATGCTGTGGTTCCGATGGAGCAGGTTAAGGCGGTGCTGTGGGGATGGAGCGGCCATGATAGACGAGGCGATCGTTGGAGCAGCTCCTTGGAGGTGGAGGACGGGGCGGCTGAACTGGCGGGACGACCAGATGGACGACGGATCCTCATCCGGGGAGGTGGACGAGGGACGCCGAGCTGTTGCGGTGTATGATGTCGTCAGGGAAGAGGCTTCGGCTGGGCAGCGGTGAGGTGGCGGACGGAGGAGGGTGGGGTTTCGCGGCTAGAGCGGAGAGGTTATGGCGGCTTGGGATTTCGAATGGCGAAAAGGGGGCGATGGGAGGGGGTGAACCATGACTTAGGGACGCGCTTGTCCAAAATGTAGGGTGTGTTACAAAAGTACCCCCCACCGATTTGAATTAGCGGCCCTTTCGGCTCAGGATTAGAAGGGGGGTTTCACGTGTCGCGATTTCGCAGCTAGAGGGAGTTTTTGCGCGCGTTGTAATTTCGGGATAGCAAGGTGCGAGTTGTGAAGGCGCCAGTTTTGGGTGTAGGATATCTGACTTTTGGGATATAACAAGACGCGGGTTGAGTTTTAGGGACAAGCCTAACGTGTAGTAATATTGTACTTTTACATACCAAATCAATTCACACTTCCCTCAAACAAAAAGAAAACGAAAAAAATAAAACTATTCACACAACACAAAGAGAGAGTCTTGCCCCGTTTTACTATACAAATGCTATTCAAAGCTACTCCCTCCTTCAATCTATGGGGCCTAATGCGTTTTTCGATGCTAACTTTGACCAAATATTAGAGCAATAATATATGACATGCAACTTACACAAAGCACACCGTTAAATTCGTTTGTGAAAGGTTCTATCAATGATATAATTTTCACATTGTACATGTCATGTACTATTAGTCTTATCAATAGTCAAAGGCGGTCTTAAAAAACTCATTACGCCCTATATAGATGGAAGGAGGGAGTATGAATCCATGTTATGTCCGATTAAATTTTTTCGCTTGCTGTATAATGCATGTAACCTACTCATACCAACATTTTAGTGCATTCGAAATGTCTATACTACCGCTGCAATTTGAACTAAATTTGAATTCGTTTCTCTATTTCAATAAGAATCTACAATCATGATTGTTGCCAACTTCAACCATCATTCGTGTATTACCTTAATAACACACGACATGATTAATATAGAGATAGATATGAACTATGTGTACTACATGAACTCGAATTCTATTTTTTGAATACACTTGATGTTGATTCCAAATAATAGTACATTTGATGTACTAACTATATATTCATAATCTAAACAATGTTCCATACGTACACCGTGTTTATCACACAAAGTATAGTGCCCCGCCCCCTACATTATGACAAGTATTTAGAACTGAGCTGCAAAAGCCACACATTAGCCCAAATTATAATCAATGTTCTATGTATTATACGTAGTACTAGCAAGATGCCCATGCGTTCCACACAACATCAACATGGTCGAGGGGCCTAATTAGCAAATATGGAGATGGGTGTGGTTTTTTTTTTCAAACTTTCCATAGTTTCCTTCCTATCTGCCAAATATAAATCAGACGGCCTATATTGCAGGATGGCAGGCACACCATCATCAACAACTCCGTTTTTTATAAGAGTATAGATAAAATATATTATATGTAGTATAACATGTTCATAACCACACCATGTGTATCACCGTTATATATATTCACACATGCGTCGGTTTAAAACACTATGATAAATTCTTCAAATATCCGAATTCGCTTTTTATAATGAAGTATTATCTCTATTCGTCTTATATACCCACACAATCCTCTTATCTTTGTAGCTAGCGCTAACTTTCTCTCATGCATGCACACGCCCGCATCCCTCTCACCCTCCCTCAGCATTCTCTAGCTCCA
Source organism: Triticum aestivum (assembly GCF_018294505.1). NCBI lineage: Eukaryota > Viridiplantae > Streptophyta > Magnoliopsida > Poales > Poaceae > Triticum > Triticum aestivum. The sequence goes on along the minus strand of NC_057810.1, from coordinate 202,398,507 downwards.
TCGCGCAAATTTGTCTTTTCACTTTAGTTCGTTCACCCACGGTGTGTGTAGGCCCCCCGGCTCCTTCTTTACGGCACACATCAACCGATATGCCTCTCTAGCCAGGTGTGCCTAGCACAAACAAAAGCTTGCCCTCTTCTCTTATCACTGCCCATGCCTCACTCCCACCACACTTTTCATCGATCTCGTACTCGCACATTCCTTCCCCCTGGATATAGTATGCCTCTTGTACCACCTCATTGATCGACATACCTCACAAGTTATGTCTCTCCTTTCTCTAACAAAGGGCGATTGATCTTCCTATGTAGTTACGTTTGCTTATCACAGCCATATCGTCCCCCCTCATCATTCGTGCATGCCTCCTGACCCGTCTCTCACACGCACGTGCATAGACAACAAGCATGCATCTCCTCTCTTATTGATATTGCGGGCGTGCCCTCCGTTTGTCTAGCAAGCCTATCCCACCATTTGTTAGAAGCAACTCCACTACCACCCCCTCCAACACTCTAGCTTTGTCTCTCTCCCAACCTTATTCCTCTCCTGCACATATGCATGGATGCCGATCAATCTCCCTTAATACATGAGGCAGATCGATCTCCTTAATACATGAGGTAGGCCTCTCTCCTCCTCCACACATATACCAGCCATTGTACCTCTATAGTTAATTGGGCCTCCCTCTTCCCCCACCACACACCGATAGTCGAGCGCTGCAGGTAGGTATCCATGCCATAGAGAAAAACTGCACATGTCCCCTCTCACGTTCCAGTAGGCTAGCCACTCTATATATTCGATGGCACTCTTTATCGATCGCGCGCGCGCACACACACATAATCCCTCTCTTCGATTCTATGGACACTCAAGCCGATGATACCTCCACTCTCTTCTCGTGGATCACCCCCTCTATATATATGTTATATCCAGGACTCTATTTCACACACATTGCATATGTTACATTTTTTGATTGACACCCCCCAAAAAAAAAACTCTCACGAACCCACACACTATATCTCTCTAGGTTTGTATCTCTCTCACACAACCCCACGTAGGTGGTGTACGTATACAAGAACAGAATAGGTGCACCGTGCACGTACTCATGCTTCGTGCCCAGCCACACCCGCGCGGGTACACAGTGGAGCTCATTTCTTTACGAAATGGAAGCCCATGTGCTAATTTGAACGCATGTAGCGGTTGTTTATGAAACAAAGTTTGACTTGACGCGTTGCCGCATTATTTTTAAATAAAGTTATAGCGCTCAATGGCACGTACACAGAATATAAAACGATTTTTATGGAGAAAAAGGTAATCCGCTCCACTATATACAATGGAGCCTGCCTGCCTAGTTTGTCACTCTTCAGAGTATCTCACACAAGGCTGCGGTGGCCTCTCTCTCTCTCTCTCTCACCGTTGGTCACTGTCGGTGTCAAAATTGGCAGATCTCGGGTAGGGGGTCCCGATCTGTGCGTCTTAGGATGATGGTAACAGGAAGCAAGGGACACAATGTTTACCCAGGTTCGGGCCCTCTCGATGGAGCTAAAACCCTACTTCCTGCCTGATTAATATTGAAGATATGAGTAGTACAAGAGTAGATCTACCACGAGATCGTAGAGGCTAAACCCTAGGAGCTAGCCTATGATGGTATGATTATAAATGTGATCGGCCTTCTAAGGACCATCCTCTCCGGTTTATATAGACACCGGAGATGGCTAGGGTTTACATGGAGTCGGTCACAAGGAAGGAAATATAATATCCGGATCGCCAAGCTTGTCTTCCACGCAAAGGAGAGTCCCATCCGGACACGGGCCGGAGTCTTGACTCTTGTATCTTCACGCTTCAATAGTCCGGACGATGTATGTAGTCCGGCTATCCGGATACCCCCTAATCCAGGACTCCCTCAGTCACTGATCCGGCCACACCCCGTCCGCCGGGGGAAAGGGAGGAAGTGCATCGTTTCTCCGTTCGACGGTGTCGAGGCAGCACGTACCAATCTGCAGTAGACGCCGTTCTCTCTAACCAAGCTCCGGCGCGGCAGGGCCTATGCCACCTGCTCATTGCCGCGGTATGGGCATATTTCGCCCGCCGCCGCTCACCTAGTTACATCCCGACGACCTCCAGGTATCCCCTCCGACCTTGCTCCACTGCCCGTCTTCCCACGTCGCTACATGTGGATCTTCCATAGTTCTTTGCCCAAAATGTAGCTCGTCCGGCGTACTTTCCATATTGCAATCTCGTCCTCACACCATTTTAGACAAACACAACCGTGTTCTTATCTTCCCTTAGGACAAGGAATATGCTTCTTTTTTGTCTTCGTATGTGTCATCAACTGTTATTGGCCAGTAATTGTTTCCTTTCTACCTCTTTTTCGCAAACAGGGCAATCCATTTCACCTCGTTGCTATTGCGACCTTTTGGTGAACTGCACAAATCACTTTTTTTCTTAAGAGTGTTTTGTGCAGTTGTACTAAAATGTCAAAGGGGCAACGTCTCTACATTTCAGTGCGACTGCACAAAGGGAGATTGATTTTGCTCTATCCTCATCCAACTCCGAGCCTAATCTTCTCCAACTAGTTAGTCTTAAGAGAGACTGCAAAGGTGACCGACTTCTATTTGTGTGTTTATTGTTTCATCAGCAGTCCTCTATTATCGTAATCACACTTAATATCTTTGGAACAGGGACGGTCAGCTCTATTTTAGTGGAACTGCACAAAATGATCAGAATGTTGCATGCTCCAGACATCTACTTTTTTCCCAACATGCCTTGTTGATTTAGACAGAGCTGGGGCGACATTGCTGCCAATGAAAGCATTGATCAATTTTAATTTAAAACCTTCTCACAACTCTATCTTCAGTTGTGATGTAAATATTAGCTCTAATATGCTAATAATTGACATGCATTAGCAAGGAAGTTAGTTTTTATTGTTTCCGAATGAGCATCGATGGCAAGACACATGAATCAAAAGCTGAAAGCTCACACCATTGTACAATTTCATGTCGCTGGAAAATTATTTGTATAGTTCGTCAATTATGTAAACAAATGATGGAAGTTTGATAGCATTGCTAGAAGCCTCTTCAGCATCCGGGTCCATGTGCCATGCACAAAATTATACTCCTTCATTCCTAAATATTTGTATTTTTACAAATTTCAAATGGGCATATTTTAGAGTGTAGATTCACTTATTTTGCTTCGTATGTGTACTCCCTCCATTCCTAAACACTCTATTCGTCTTTCTAGATATTTCAACAAGTGACTACATATGGAGCAAAATGAGTGAATCTATACTCTAAAATATGTCTATATAGATCTGTATGTAGTAGTCCATTTGAATATCTAAAAAGACAAATATTTGAGTATTCACTCATTGAAATCTCTAGAAAGACAAATACTCCGAAGTATATTTAAGAACCGAGGGGGTCATATCGAAAAAAAGAACCGACGGGGTAGTGCACAATCGCATGGCAGACTCAGCCCGGTCGTTGCCCCGCATTAATAGTGAGTAATGAGTAGTCAAATCATAAGCCCCACCTTTCCCACTGTAAGTTGCTCGGAAGAAGCAACCATCAATACGCTCTTCTTTGAATCCGCTCATACTACTCCATCTGTCATTGTTTATAGAGTGCGCTTCAGAAAAAAAGAAAAAAATCTGTGGGACCAAGGCGACTAGCGATCGGCCTGAAAAATAGCATTGGTATTTATAGCACGGCGTCTATTACTAGAGGGAATAATGCGTACACACATGCATGCAGTGCTTCCACCCTGGGTACACACATGCATGCAATTACTCCACTCCGTAGTAGTACATCGAGAGAAAATTGTGGACTTGATTGTGGTTACCACGCCCTAATTACTTGAGCATTAAACCAAATGCGTCTAAACTCTCTCTGGTGGTGGAAATGCATTGAGAGAAATGCATCATAATGAAGCGCACCCTGTAAACTGTGACGAAGGGAGGAGTAGTATGAAGGTGCAAAACCAAGTACGCGTATGGACAGTCGGTCAACGCACCTCCTCTTGGCATATCACTGACATGTGGGGTAGAAGTGTGAGCAAATCGATCTCAATTGACGGCAAAGAGCCAATCCACCATTCCTTGAGAGAGACGAGGAGCGAGAACACATAGACGGGCTCACACGGAGGCCAAGATATATTCGAGCATGGTTGGTTGATCGATATCATCATTACAAGTTGGGCTGCTGTTTTCCGCCCTTCTCTGGAATAAACGTGTACTTTATCAGAGATTAAAAAAATAAGAGTACAAACGCTCCACCATGTGGTTCAAGTAGTAGTACTACTCGTACTACTAAACCTTGCGCTTGGCTCTTCGCCTCTTCGTGAAGTCAAACAATGATGGTACTTCGCATGTTGGGTACTACAGTGTATGCCTCTGACGATCTGACACCGAATGGACTGATACATGTCCACCAAGGGTAGGTTGCATTAGTCAAAAGGCGTAAGCGAGCTTCACCTTGTCCTGCAAGCTTCTCCTCGTTCTGCGAGTTGACGGGACACACCAAAAAGTAGTGCTAGTCCATACTCCCTCGTTGTCGGTTAATATGGCTTAATCTTTTTTGTGGGTAAATGAGAGAGCTTTATTCATATATAAGCATTCTTAGGATGATCCGCCAAGACACTGGTCACTAGGAAGTGAGGTACCCCGCAAAAAAAGAAGTAGGAAGCGAGGTGTTTCATCAAGCCATCTCTCGGCCACATTCAGAGTGCAGCAAGCACGGTTCGCACGAAGATGCGCCGCAAGGTTTGCTGACCTGTTTACTTGCTGAATAACAAAAAAAGAGGAAATATTACCGAGCGCTCCTATTTGTAACAGGATATGAGCCAGAATTAAGCGAGAATTGTGGCGAGTGTTCCATGCAATCAACTTCCATTATCACATGCGAGAACCCTCGAAGAGAACCAAATGTGTTGAAGATTGCTTTATCACATTTTAAAATTATAATAAGAGTGCAGACGCTCCTCCATCCGGTTCCTAGTACTACTAGTATAGTACATACCTCTATAGACTATAGTGGTAGTACTAGTACTACTAGTAAACTTTGCGCTTGGCTGTTCGCCTATTTGGGAAGTCGAACAATAATAGTACTAGTAGTATAGTGTATGCTTCTGGCAATGTGACACCGAATTAAATGTTGCACGTCCACCGCCTGAGCGAGGGAGAGCTTGCATTAGTCAAAAGTTTCTCCTTGTCCTGCGAGCCACCGCACGCAAGATTGTCCCATCCTGCAACCTTCTCCTTGTTCGGCAAGTTGACGGGACACAGCAAAGTAATGCTAGTCCATACTGCCTCCTCTCCGGTTAATATGGCTTAATTTCAAACGTGATAAATACAATGTCTGTCACTATATATTTGTAAAAATACGGTCAGTGGACTTCATAATACGCTCACTGCGCTCAATATATATATTTTCCGGTGTTTATACGCTCACCCTGACTGAGTATGTGTGTGCATGCACGTGTAGGTTGAGCAGTTGAGCATGACCGTGTGTTCTGTTGTGTGCTCGGACATGCATGCATTAGGGCGTCGCGCGTGTTTTGCGTCCATGTGTACATCTAACAGTTACATACACGTAGGGGGGTACGTGTAGAGGCCACTAAGGAGCAGTTAAATCACACAGTAAGTTAGTCGGAAGAAGCAACCATCATATCACTCTTTAATGACACGTACGCAATATAAAATGGTTGATATGGAGAGAAAAATAAAACCACTATATATACACTAGCAGGAGCCTAAGCTACCAGCCTGCTTGCTTAGGTTGCTCTCTTCACAAGAATAGAACGACGGGCCTGATCCCGCAGCTGGGGGAAGGGAACAATGTTCTGCATAGACACGGTCCACATCGGCGAGGGAGAAAACCCATAGTCACTGCGTCCAAATCGGGGGTCACCGTGGTATGGGCCGATGCCACGTCCCAACCGCCCTTCTAGCTACAGCTCGACGTCCCAGGTAGTCCATATTCCTTTTGGAGTCGGCTTGCTCCACTACCGTAGCTCCATCTCCATGTCGATCTTTCTCTACTTCTACCGGCTTCTACTTGTGATGAGTTTATGTCTCATGAACTAGTGCTAGTACTATTATTCTAATCACACTTCTTCAATATCTTTGCCATCAGGGATGCTAAGGTTGATTTTAGTGGAACTGCACAAAAGCATCGTATGATTCGAGGGTGCCAGCCGTCTTTCCTACGACAAGTTCTATGTGGCCAGGAAATTAAATCATGTTTAGGGCTTAGGGTTTAAGTCGTAGTGACCCCATCAGTAGTTTTTCTTTCGTGCATGCTCTCACAACTTTTGTCTTTAGTTGTGAAGTAAATATTGGTTATGATCTATGAATCATTGAGATGCATCAGCATGCGTGTTAGTTTTCCTTTGTATTTGATGGAATGTTGTAACGGGGCAACCTTGGAATAGGAATGAAAATGGAGTGGAAAGTTTCCGTTGTTCCGGAGAAAAAATGGAAACGGAGAGAAAACAATGTTTTGTTTTGTTGGATCGTGCCATCGAGCAAAACCAACATTTAAATCATGTTTGTCGTGTTCGTGTCTCATGCTCCTCCACGGCTCGACCCCACATGGTCGCTTGGCATGCCACTCACCACAAACCGAGTATATGATAACTTTCTCGCCTGCTTGTCGATGGATTGCGCCACGGAGTACTAGCACTACTGGAAGAGATTGATGAGTTGAGGGAGGACAGCTAGCTGTAGCGTGAACTCCCAAGAACTTTTTACATGCATGTTGTAGCCGGCTATTGCGACCTTTGAACATGGAGCAGTCGCATGCACCAGGAAGTGGTGCGGGTGACGCTCTCTCGGTCGGTGCGCCACTTCAATGCCAGCGCCAGTGAGAGGTCGTGTCCTCTCTGGCCGGGCATGAATGCAGCACTAACCATTTCAGGTGGGAAGCACGCGCGGGTGATGAAGAGGGTTCGGGTTGGTCAGAACCGACCGTGGCAGTGGTCCGGACGTCCGCAAAGAAGAGATGCCACTACAAAAAAAATACACTTCCGTGATGATACGTGTTTGTCACAGTAGGTCGCGTTTTTTTGTCATGCATGTACATCCATGACTATTTTATGACAGAATCAAGATAGTCATACCTGTGTTGTCGTAGAAGTGTTCCATGACATTACCAAAATTATCATCACGGAAGTGTCCACTTCCATGACGATAAATCGCGCGCCACAGAAGTGCTTTCGTCAATGGTGACCGACACGTGGCATCCACCGTAACGAAGCGTCGTTAAGCTATCGGGTCGGTTTTTGGATCCGATACCCCGTTAACAGCCCCGACCAATGAGGATTTTCCACGTGTAAAATCATCATTGGCTGGAGGAAACATGTGTCGGCTCACCGTTGGGACAGGTATCATCTGCTCATTGGACCGAAGGCTCCTATGATACGACGACACGTGGAACGGCCCAACAGAGGCCCATTCCTATGAAAAGGCCGGCCCGTTTGACTTGGTCAAAAGGTAGCGAGCCGGCCCACGGAAAGCCTGTTAACAGCCTGTTTGCATATAGCCCATTTACAGCCCGCTAACCCAGGGCCCGTTATGCCCTATCCGAATTAGGCCCAGTAGTGTCATCTGGGCCGTCCAATATGATTTAGCCTGTTTTAACTTCCGGCCCATGTGTGGCCCATGACTTCTTTCAGCCCATATGAGGACCTTTGTAACTCTTGGCCCATTAACGGCCCATGGTGAAACTGGCCCGTAATGAACAGTGTATCACTTTATACCCATTAACGACCCATTATTCCATTGGGCCGTTTACAACCCAAGTTATCTTTTGGCCTTCTTTGGGCCCATTGATTCTTGGGCTCATTTGCAGCATTCGGTTACATACGGCTCGTTATTGTCATTTTCTGCTTGTGGGCCAAATTCAGCCCATCGTTACAGTCGGCCCGTTTGCGGATCATTAATACGTTGGGTCGTTTTCATGTCAAAAAAACCCGTTGGGCTGTTTTCATAGAGTTATCAAATACGGCCTATTAACGGCCCGTTATGGTCCACGAATAGTACGACACATGAGTGACGAAATGATGATACGCCTCGTAGAAGGCCCATGGATCCTACGGCCCGTATGAGGCCCATGGATAGTACGGCCCATAGAAGGCCCATGGATCATACGGCCCGTAGAAGGCCCATGGACCCTATGGCCCATAGAAGGCCCATGGACCCTAAGGCCCATATAGAAGGCTGATAAATCCAACGGCCCGTATAGAAGGCCAATGGATCCTACGGTCGGACGAAGGCCCATGGATCATACGGCCTGTAGGAGGCCCATGGTTACAACAGTCCATGTGTTGTCATGATTATTTTGGCCTAGTTACCAAAAATAGGCTATTGTGGCCACTAGAAAAAAACAAAAAAAGAACTGCAGTGACTACAAGCAAACAACTAAACAAGACAATAAGGAAATAAATAAGCAAGCAATTAACGCTAGCCTATTACCCCTATTACACATATTACAACCACTGGGCATCAAAGTTTGCCACCAGTGCAAATATAGGGAACAAAGCAACACATTACACACACTGGCCGTCAAAATTGGCCACAAGTGCAAATAAACGCGGCAGCAAAACAAGAGCATAACTGAAACAACTTCAGAAGAGCTCAAGAAACATTATCCTGGGTATCCATCGTGCTGGCAATACGCTTAGCAAGCTGATTAGCTTTGTCCTGTTTGGCGCTAAAATCCTCCAACGCTTTCTGTTGCACTAGAAAGTATGCATCTGAATACTCCAGGGACTTCCGCAGTCCTTCCGCTTCTTGTCGCAGCACAGCTGATCGATGTCTTTCAGCTTGTAGTTGAGACTCAAGAAACTGAACTGATTCAGACAGTGAGTTTGAATAGCTTGTGCAAGCGGTAGCGGCCAATAACTCGAACACTAAACCAAGACAGGACTTTGGGGTTGTCTCGCTGTCTTCAAGATAGTCTTCCTTAGCTGTTTTATCAGCTTTGTTGGAGACCAACAAGGATGTGTCACTATCCTGAACCTTATCTGCATTATTTCCTTTACCATTGCTTAATAAGGCACTCTTCCCCAATATTCTGTCAGCATTCTAAAAGAAGAAACAAGCAGACACATAACAAGTTTAGCATGTACTAGTATATGAAACTCATTTCGGTGAACCAGTTCAGTAGTAAGGTGGACAGGATTAAACTACCAAGTCTTCTATTGCTAAGTACTGATACATAATAAAAGCATCAAACAAACATATATCTATGTCCTATGGTCACTGCATTGTCTTGCCAAATCAAAATAGAGACACAGTTCAAATCATATCAGTTCTAGACAAAGTGTGGGAAACTACACGGCACAACAAGATTTCAGATGGGTACCATGGGTCTACATGTACAACAACACTATTGGCTCTGTTGTCATGCTAGTAATGTGCATGATATGAAAGTCAACTGTATACACAATTGAAATTGAAATCAACAGAGCTATTGATAAGAGCAAACCTGTTAAAGAAACATGCGTGAACATACCTGCTGTGCCATTGGAGTTTTGATTGGATCCTTCAATTTAAAAATAAGTTTGTATGAGTAAATACAGTGATACAAGAGCAAACCAATCATAGTTAAAAAAAGGCGTGCCTAAGCGAGCGCTTAAGCGCGCCTAGGCTCTAGGCATTGGCAAAACGCATTGCGCATAACTACACATAATCTATGCATAATTGCACATAAGCATGCGCTTTGGTCAGTAAAGCGCAAGGCGGTGGCAAAACGCACACTTAGCGCCTAGCGCTTTTTTGAACTATGATAGCAATGGAATCTTAAATTAGAACAGTTGTTCTTCAGGTTTAGGCACTTGTTCTACATGAACAGAGTATAGTAAGACGCAAGAATATAATACTTCAAAATAGAAAATGAGCTCATAGACCTTACCACATTCTTGGTTCGGGACCAGTACAGAACAAGGCGTTCCCAATCATCGTCCAGTAAATGTGTCTCAGGAGAACATAAGGGAATTTGATGAGTTTCTTTGCCGGTGAAGTACGTTTTCTTAAGGTAATTCCGATACTGCCACCAAGCATTCTTGAAGATAGCAGAGGTATTAGCACAGGTTACCTCATCCTGAGTTTCCAAATCAGTCCTTCTCTATAGAGAAAAATGGGAAAATTTGTTGTATTATAACCATCATGGAGGTAGGATGTATGGGACGAAGCAATGTAATTGCCATGAATAACATTACTGACACATAACTCCTAGACAAACACCTGCAACTGGCATTTTCCTTCATCTTCAGTATAATATTTCCAAGATGGGAAGATACGCACATACGATTTAACAACATCAAATGCGATAGATGCTAAACTACGACTAGCTGGTTGTGCTTCCTCCACAGGAATAGGCGTACTAACTGGTGGAGTTGGGGTTCGCCGTGATAGTACTGGCCCTTTGGGCACTGGAGCTGCCTTACTAACTGCTCTTGTTTGGGAGCTCTATGGTGGATATGGTGCCGTGTCAACATGAACTGGGTTACTATCGGATGGGGTTGGGGTTAGATTGGGTGAAGTTGGTTCTCTGTCCATCGCAGTAGGGGTACAATCTGCGCGAGTTTGGGTTATGTGTGGTTGGGCTGGTTCTTGTGCATGTACAACTGGGGTGCTATCTCCACCAAGAGGTAGCACTATTTTATTTGAAGACCGTGTTTTTAGTCCCGTAGATACTGGCATCACCCGCTCCAATTCAAATGGCTGATAAACAGGAAACATAGTTGAATGTATAGATATTGTATGAGAGACAGATGCAATAGATAGTGTGGAAAAAAGAGGGCATGAAATAATTGTCATGTATATTGTTTAACTAAAATGGATAGCATGACATAATTTCACATATATGATGTCTATCTAAACTGGATAGCATAGCATAACATAATTCAAAGATATGATGAATAACTAAACAGGATCGCATGACATAATTCACCTACATGTTATCTAAGTAATCAGGATCATGTCATTTAATTCACATATGTGATTTATATACTAAACAGAGGGCATTCGATATGATGTCTGAACTAAGAACATGGTGTTGAATAATGTGTATATGATGTCTAAACTATGCAATGCAAGACACCGTATGCATGATATGAGCAGTATGATCATGCTAAGTTAGAGCATACACCTCAATGGGGGAATAGGACTGGTCATCTGTCTCTGAATCCATCTCCAGGAGCTATCGGGACCTAACAAGAGATCTGCTTCGACAGGTAGCACTGTCTGCTCTGAAGGCCTTGTTTTCACTCTAGATTCTTCCATCTCGCACCCAAATGGCTGATTCACAGGAAGAGTAGTTTAATGTACAAACATTATCGACAAATGGAAATGTAATGAAGAAAAGGATGGGCAAGATATCATTCAAATATATGATGTCTGGTTAAACAGGATGGCATTGCACATTTCACATATATTATGGCTGGCTAAAAGACATGAGACTGCATAATTCGCATATATGATATAGAAACTAAACAGGTGGCATTACAGAACATGTGTAAACTAAGAAGATGACATATATGATTTCAAAAGTAGGCACTGCAAGGCAACATATGCAGGATATGACTAACATCATCATGCCAAGGTAGATCAAACACCTTGGGGGTAAATAGGAGTGGTCAGCGGCGTCTGAATCTGCCTCAGAACAGGTATCTTCCTCTGGATTAAAATCTGGATTACAATCTAGAGAGGGGTGGGAGAGGTGTGGAGGAAGATTTGAGGAATCTGTAGACGATGTCCAGGGCACTGCTCTGTTGTGATGGATCGTTTTGTCGTTGGAGCAGCTCTGGTGAGCTGTAAGATGTCAAGGCTAAAGCAGCACAAGACAGACATCGTCAATCTCAAGTGGGATTCTAATAGCATCTCCAGTAGATGATGTAAAATGGATGTAAAATTAACATCACCAAAAACCACTTGACTACAACAAATGAGGTAAAAACTGTTGACTCTAAACTTAACTATCGAAACTGAAATTTACTGTGGAATCTGAATGTTACTATCGAAACTGAACGCAATGGTAGTAGAGAGGCACTTGACATGTAGTTTAGGGAGGTCCTGCAGTTCATCTTCAACTTGCAATCCCCTGAGCCGCCAGCCACAACCGGCCGAACCGCCGGCTCCAGCACCGCCTCGCCGCCCCGAAACAACTCGCCACCACTGCCCCGGCCAGCCCTCTAGGCCCCCTCCCCCACCCTGAACCCCAAGATAGATAGTGGGGTACCTCTCCGGCGAGCCCCCATCCCCGCTGCGGGTGGTTCTTCCTTAACTCTGGCGAGCACCTCCAACCCTTGAAAATTGACTGACCCAAAAGTCGATTCAGTCGACTGAAGTGTGGCTAAATTGGAGTAGAGCAGCAGCACGAGCGAGGGGGAGAGCAGCAGCAGCAGCTGGGCAAGCGAGCCATTGAGCGAGAGATGGAGCAGCAGCAGATCCAGCTGGTATGGCCGCCACCGCTGAAGGGGCGTCGCACTGGGGGAGAACCGTCGTGGAGGTGTCGCCCACGGCGCCGACTTCAAGGTAGCCGCTCCATGGGGGTGCAGGATGGAGCACCGTCAGCACCGGGTGGTCGAGTTAAGGGGAAGGTGTGATGCGATGAGTGTACAACCTCTTTGGTGGCTCCGAGTGAAGCAAATATGCCCTAGAGGCAATAATAAAGTTATTATTTATTTCCTTATATCATGATAAATGTTTATTATTCATGCTAGAATTGTATTAACCGGAAACATAATACATGTGTGAATATATAGACAAATAGAGTGTCACTAGTATGCCTCTACTTGACTAGCTTGTTAATCAAAGATGGTTATGTTTCCTAACCATAGAAAAAAGAGTTGTTATTTGATTAACAGGATCACATCATTAGTTGAATGATCTGATTGACATGACCCATTCCGTTAGCTTAGCACCCGATCGTTTAGTATGTTGCTATTGCTTTCTTCATGACTTATACATGTTCGTATGACTATGAGATTATGCAACTCCCGTTTATCGGAGGAACACTTTGTGTGCTACCAAACGTCACAACGTAACTGAGTGATTATAAAGGTGCTCTACAGGTGTCTCCAAAGGTACTTGTTGGGTTGGCATATTTTGAGATTAGGATTTGTCACTCCGAATGTCGGAGAGGTATCTCTGGGCCCTCTCGGTAATGCACATTACATAAGCCTTGCAAGCAATGCAACTAATGAGTTAGTTGCGAGACGATGTATTACGGAACGAGTAAAGAGACTTGCCGGTAACGAGATTGAACTAGGTATTGGATACCGACAATCGAATCTTGGGCAAGTAACATACCAATGACAAAAGGAACAACGTATGTTGTTATGTGGTTTGACCGATAAAGATCTTAGTAGAATATATGGGAGCCAATATGAGCATCCAAGTTCCGCTATTGGTTATTGACCGAGAATAGTTCTAGGTCATGTCTACATTGTTCTCGAACCCGTAGGGTCCGCACGCTTAAGGTTTCGATGACAGTTATATTATGAGTTTATGAGTTTTGATGTACCGAAGGAGTTCGGAGTCCCGGATGAGATCAGGGACATGACGAGGAGTCTCGAAATGGTCGAGACATAAAGATCGATATATTGGACGACTATATTCGGACTTCGGAAAGGTTCCGAGTGATTCAGGTATTTTTCGGAGTACCGGAGAGTTACGGGAATTCGCCGGGGAGTATATGGGCCTTATTGGGCCATACGGGAATAGAGGAGAGAGGCCAAAAGGAAGGAGGCCTACGCCCCCCCTCTGGTCCGAATTGGACAAGGGGAGCAGCCCACTTTTCCTTCTCCCTCTCCTCCTCTTTCCTTCTCCAACAAGGAAAGGAGGAGTAGGACTCCTCCTCTTTCCTTCTCCAACAAGGAAAGGAGGAGTCCTACTCCCGGTGGGAGTAGGACTCCCCCCTTGGTGCGCCTCCTCCATAGGCCGGCCACCTCCCCCCTTGCTCCTATATATATGGGGGCAGGGGGGCACCCCAAATACAAAACAACAATTGATCCTTGAGATCTATTAGCCGTGTGCGGTGCCCCCCTCCACCATAGTCCTCCTCGATAATATTGTAGCGGTGCTTAGGCGAAGCCCTGCAACGGTAGAACATCAAGATCGTCCCCACGCCGTCGTGCTGACGGAACTCTCCCTCGACACTCGGCTGGATCGGAGTTCGAGGGATGTCATCAAGCTGAACGGTGTCTAGAACTCTGAGGTGTCCTAGTTTCAGTGCTTGATCGGTCGGGCCGTGAAGATGTATGACTACATCAACCGCGTTGTTCTAACGCTTCCGCTTTCGGTCTACAAGGGTATGTAGATTACACTCTCCCCTCTTGTTGCTATGCATCACCATGATCTTGCGTGTGCGTAGGAAATTTTTGAAATTACTACGTTCCCCAACAGTGGCATCCGAGCCTAGGTTTTATGCGTTGATGTTATATGCACGAGTAGAACACAAGTGAGTTGTGGGTGATATAAGTCATACTACTTACCAGCATGTGACGCCCCCGATTCAATCGTACACTAATCATGAACGCAAATGTAGACGATCAAAATCAGGGACTCACTGAAAGATATCACAACACAACTCTACAAATAAAATAAGTCATACAAGCATCATAATACAAGCCAGGGGCCTCGAGGGCTCGAATACAAGTGCTCGATCATAGACGAGTCAGCGGAAGCAACAATATCTGAGTACAGACATAAGTTAAACAAGTTTGCCTTAAGAAGGCTAGCACAAACTGGGATACAGATCGAAAGAGGCGCAGGCCTCCTGCCTGGGATCCTCCTAACTACTCCTGGTCGTCGTCAGCGGGCTGCACGTAGTAGTAGGCACCTCCGGTGTAGTAGGGGTCGTCGTCGACGGTGGCGTCTGGCTCCTGGACTCCAGCATCTGGTTGCGACAACCAGAAAGAAAGGAAAAGGGGGAAAAGGGGGGAGAAAGCAACCGTGAGTACTCATCCAAAGTATTCGCAAGCAAGGAACTACACTACATATGCATGGGTATATGTGTAAGGAGGCCATATCGGTGGACTGAACTGTAGAATGCCAGAATAAGAGGGGGATAGCTAGTCTTATCGAAGACTACGCTTCTGGTCACCTTCGTCTTGCAACCGGCAGAAGAGGGTAGGTTGGAGTCCTCCAAGCAGCATCTCCAAGTAGCATCGCATAGCATATCCTACCCGGCGATCCTCCCCTCGTAGCCCTGTAGAAAAGCGATCACCGGGTTGTCTGTGGAACTTGGAAGGGTGTGTTTTATTAAGTATCCGGTTCTAGTTGTCATAAGGTCAAGGTACAACTCCAAGTCGTCCTGTTACCGAAGATCACGGCTATTCGAATAGATTAACTTCCCTGCAGGGGTGCACCACATAACCCAACACGCTCGATCCCATTTGGCCGGACACACTTTCCTGGGTCATGCCCGGCCGCGGAAGATCAACACGTCGCAGCCCCACCTAGGCAAAATAGAGAGGCCAGCACGCCGGTCTAAACCTAAGCGCGCAGGGGTCTGGGCCCATCGCCCTGAGCACACCTGCACGTTGCGTGGGCGGCCAGAAGCAGACCTAGCCTAGTGGCGTTCCAGTCCAATCCGGCGCGCGCCGCTCCGTCGCTGACGTCTGAAGTGCTTTGGCTGATACCACGACGTCGGGATACCCATAACTACTCCCACGTAGATGGTTAGTGCGTATAGGCTCGTAGCCAGACTCAGATCAAATACCAAGATCTCGTTAAGCGTGTTAAGTATCCGCGAACGCCGAACAGGGCCAGGCCCACCTGTCTCCTAGGTGGTCTCAACCTGCCCTGTCGCTCCGCCACCAAGTAACAGTCGGGGGCCGTCGGGAACCCAGGCCCACCTCTACCGGGATGGAGCCACCTGTCCTTTTAGCCCCCAACTCCGAACAGTATCACAGGTAATGTAACAGTGTAAAGTATATAGTATATGCCCGTGATCACCTCCCGAAGTGATCACAGCCCAGTAGTATAGCATGGCAGACGGACCAGAGTGTAGGGCCACTGATGGAACACTAGCATCCTATGCTAAGCATTTAGGATTGCGGGTAAGGTATCAATGACTGTAGCAGCAATGACAGGCTATGCATCAGAATAGGATTAACGGAAAGCAGTAACATGCTACACTACTCTAATGCAAGCAGTATAGAGGAGAATAGGCGATATCTGGTGATCAAGGGGGGGGCTTGCCTGGTTGCTCTGGCAAGAGAGAGGGGTCGTCAACTCCGTAGTCGAACTGGTCAGCAGCAGCGTCGGTCTCGTAGTCTACCGGAGAGAAGAGGGGGAAGAAATAATGAATACAGAGCAAACAAAGCATCACACAATATAACAAGGTAATACGCGGTGTTCGGTGTGCCCTAACGCGGTAGTAGGTGATACCGGTGAAGGGGGGAAAACATCCGGGAAAGTATTCCCGGTGTTTCGTGTTTTCTAACAGATGAACCGGAGGGGAAAAGTTGCGGGTTTGATATGTTAGGGGTGTGTGGTGGACGAACGGGCTACGTATTCGGGTTCGTCTCGTCGTTCTGAGCAACTTTCATGTTGAAAATAATTTAATCCGAGTTACGGATTAAAAGATATGATTTTCTAAAGATTTTATTAATTTCTGGAATTTATTTAATTATTTAATTAATTCGGAAAATAGATTAATGACATCAGCATGATGTCATGCTGACATCAGCAGTCAACAGAGTTGACTTGGTCAACCTGACATGTGGGTCCAGGGGGGGACCCACCTGTCATCCTCTAATTAGGTTAATTAGGGTTTAGGTTAATCTAATTACAGTTTAATTAAACTTAACTAGTTAATTAAATTAATTAAACCGGATTAATTAACTTAATTAATCCATTAGTTAATTAATTTATTAATAATTAATTTTATTAATCATTTTTATTTTTATTTATTAATTTTATTTTTAATTCTCCTATTATTTTTTTAACAAAACGTTCTGGGGCTGGGGTGTGGGACCCCACATGTCATTGGCCTAAGTGCCTTAGCGGGCGCACGGTTACGGGCGCCGGGTGGGTCGGGCGACGAGCACCAGCCCGACGAGGCGCCGCGGGGCAGCGGGCGTGCGGCCTGGCTCCGACGACCGGAGTAGGGCGGCGCGGTTGGCTGAGAGGATCGCCGCAGTGGACGGCTGACGTAGCGGGAGTGGGATGAGGCGTCGGACGACGACGGTGCCCCGGGCGGACGCGGCCAGGAGCCGCAGGGCAGAGACGGCGGTGGGAGTCGGCAGCAGGGGCGATGGGCGTCGTGGCTACGGCTGGATGGCGCGGGTCGCGCGCGCGGAGGCGCACGGGAGCGCGTGGGCGCGCGCTGGGTCGAGCGGGGGCGAACGGGGTGCGGGCATGGTGACGTGCAACAGAGAGGGGAGAAGAGGAGAGGGAGGCCGTGGAGCACGTCTGCGTGCTCGGTGGCGGGGGAAGGGGGCGGCCGGAGCCGGCGACGGGGGAGGGGGGCGGTGGTGGCGCTCGGGAGGGGGACGAGGGGAGAGAGGGGATCCACGGGGGGGGGGGGGGCGCAGGGTCTCTGAGGCGTGCTCGGAGACGGTCGGGGGCGACCGATGAGGAGGAGGGCGGGGAGGCGGCCGTCTGGCGTCGCGGATCCGGCGAGGTGGGGTGGGGGTCGAGGCGGCGAGGTCCAGGCGGCGGCGCGGGCTTCGGACGACAACGAGCGATGGGGCGCGGCGTCGGGGTCGAGGCGATGGGGAAGTGGGGCGTTGGCGTCGCGGGGGGGGGCAGTTCGTCCCTGATCCAGATCTGATCGGGAGGCGAGAGGAGGGGGAAGAGCGACTGGGGGGAGGGGCGAGTGGGGGAGTGGGTGACGGGGTGGGGTTAGGGTTTGGGTTGCGGGGGGATATGGGGAATGGGGGTGGCCGGCTGGGCCTTTGCCCAGTTGGGCCGGTTGGGGGCCTGGCCGGCTGGGCCGTCTGGCCCAGTGGGGGGGTGGCCTTCTCTCCTTATCTTTTTCTTTTTATCTTGTCTTAGTTTTCTGTTTTCCTTTTATTTATTTTCTTTTATTATCTCTTTTCTGTTTAATTCATTTAAAAGTATTTAGGCATCTTATAAAAAGGTGTTTACTACGCCATAATTACCGATGCAATATTAGACATGGCCCGAACATTTTATTTTAATATTTGAAAACTTTTGACGTTTGACTTATTTAGGATTTAAATTTGAAACGGCTTTGAATTAACCCGAGATTAATTACAGTGACAGAGGTGACGTGTCACCATTAACGTGAGATCACTGTAGCATGATTATCCGGGCATTACAAATCTCCTCCACTACCAGAAATCTCGTCCCGAGATTTAAGAGGGGAGTAAGGGGAAAGTTCTGGTTACGATATTCTAATGGATCTTCTCGAGGAAGTTAATTCCTTTCGTTGATGTCTTCAATCCTTTATTCCGATGCATCATGATAAACTTGTCATCATTTCTTCGGGAACTCCATCGTACTTACGAAAAGATAAGGGGCAGCTCACTATGACATAATGCTTTTGAGGGAAACAATCTGGGGTTAACCCATGAATTAGTATAAGATTATCTCTCGAGTTGAACATAAGAAATACCTCAAGAGTAAGGTATGAAGGTACCATAATAGGCTCCAAGCGGATAGATAGTTGCTCGAAGCCTGAACTAGAGTGAGAAAGGGTTTCAGAGCAGCGAGAGTAAGTATTGCGTCTGATACCAGAATAGAGCATTAGGAAGGTGGCTCGTGAATTAAATACGAAGCCAAGCGCGAGGAATAACTTCGACAACAGGGTGTATAGGAGAGTCAGGTTTCGATCCTGTGGAACTGTGGGTTATGGGCCCACCAGGTGGGTTGAAAGTGGAAGGGTGGTGACATCTTGCATAGCCGCGACAGAGAGGCATGTCAGTGGATAGCTTGTCAGGTATGCTGGCAACAAGGTCGGTACCAAGGGCGAGGGACAAAGAGAACCATTATCATGCTCGTTGAAATGAGGCGGGCCAAGAGGCAAAGTTCTCGTCCGTCGGCGGTTACCAAAATGTCATCAACAATAGAAACAGGGTCTCACTAGCAGAGTTGTACACCGAGGTGTTTACATAAGCAGTGAATTATTACTGCTTAGATCATATAGATCATGGAAGAGGTTTAAACAAACCAATGGAAGGAAAATATGATCATCAGATTAGACAGAACAATGGAAAGGAAAATATGTTTAAACACATATTTCGAGGGTATATCCTTCCCAAGGACAAGCAGAGCAAGATATCCATGACAGGATATAAAGTAGAAAACCATTTAGGTAAGGGGGGAGGAATCTCATGATATTACTCATACAACGGTGTTAGGATAATTGATAATTAAAATATAGCATCGTGCTTCAAACGTGCATGTTGAAAATCGGAGTACCAGTGACATGCTTCGAGATAGCAGTGACATGGTCTTCAGGTGAAGATCAGACTTTGGAAACACGAAGGATCCATCAAGAATAACTTGTAGAATAAGTCTTACAATTTCCTCATGGATGAATGGATAACCTTGTTGAAAAGGAATCTGTAATGATAGGTCCTCCAGCCGGGGGGGGGGGGTGCTAGGCATGACATCATGTTACCGGGTCATCAAAGGATCAATGTCATAACTCTTGGAAAGTTGTCTCAACCATCATATCTGACCGAGATTCAGATCCGATTGGTGTCAGGATACCTGAGACTCAGGATGTCCGAGAAGAAAAAGGCGCAACACAATCGTTGAAATGGCATTGCAAGCTTCTCGGGAAATGAACTATGGGAGTGGGTTTCTGAAGCAATAGTTCACCATTAAACCAGGGAGAGGGCAAGGAGGTGTCTGGTGAACTCAACGGCAATTCACCGAGATTCCCAAAAGATGGATTTCCACCATTAAGTGAACAAGGAGATAACATTTGTCAGATCAACTGATATAAGGAAGTATGCTCGAGGAAAACATACACAATTAAACATTGGTTGAAGGGTGCGCCCGAAGTACGGGTTGGGTTGCACGACCAATGTTAGAATGGTGATTCAATTAGCGAAGGACTTAGAATGAACTATCGCCCATTCACTTCAAAGCAATAGGGTTGCTAGGAGTTTTGAATTCACGCGTCATAGCTCCATTGTCGGTATTCCGGTTGAAAACAATACGGGGACCAAGGAATAAACGAAGATGGCAAGAAGTATTAAGATATCAAGAATTATTAAGAGGTGGTGAAATTCTCACCACATTTTTGACAAAAAGTGATGGTAATACTTCCGAGGTAAGGAAGATCAACTGCTGGGTAGCAGTGATCTCAAGGTTTACACAAAACGCGAACCAGTTGTGTTGAACGGAAGGCAATAAAGTGGTCGATGAGAACATGAATCATCGAGGGGCAAGGATGGTATTACCCATCATGAATTCAATTGAATTCCTGGAAGAGCTCATAAGGTTGATGATGATCACGACACAATTGTCGAGAGATTTCATGCAGATGTAATCAATTAGCGACGACATCAAGTCAAAGGAATGGTGAAGCAAGAGGTTATTGGATCCACAGTTACGACACAAACTCGAACTCAAGCTTGTTGTTTAAGGTGAAAGGGTATGACGAGGAAAATCGACGTAAGCTTAGCTATCGTCGCAAATTGGTGCTCCGAGAATAAGGGCCGGGTTGCACAGTTAAGATCATCACGACAATGATATAGCCAAACAGGCTAGGAATGGCGTGATCGGGTACAAACTCGTACTTATAGAAGCTTACTGAAGAGTTATTGAACCGTAGAGCGGACTCGGTTCAGTTATCGGTGTCTTTGTGTTTAATAACTCAAAGCCCATGAAAAATTGGAATCAGTGGGAAGGTAGTACTTGATGAAGAACTCATAAGAAGTTATGCAGTTCCATGATAATCTCGAGATACCAGGGGGGTAATACTCGAAGGTAGAGTAGAATAGAAGCTTGACAGGTGAAATGATGTGCAAAAGACAAGTAATTTAACTTGCCCGAGAAACGGGATCAAAGAAGAACAATATGGCCGGAACCACGATTGCAAAACATCAAATCCCAGTTATAAGATGGAATTATACCAAGGGGATAATTAATTTAAGAGAAGCTTCCATGATAATATCTACATCGTGTCCATGGGCATGAACACAAAGTTCAAGGTCGACTCCCACTTCTCCAATGCATAGCCTTTCATTCACTTCTCACGTTCGATGAAGTTGCAGTGTTGAAATTTTATCTGGTGAAGGACTAGAAGAGTATGACTCGTGAAAACTTTCGGGTTCACACGGTTTAGAGAAGGCATATGTTCAACCCATAGGGGCTTCTTAGAAGCATATACCACAAGTTTCAAGAGGAAATAACACAAGCCCGAAAGCAGAGCAGGGTTGGCCAAGCAGAGGATACAACTTAACAAAGGCGTTATGTATCAGGGGAAGAACTCACAAAGTGATCAAATGTGAAGGACACTGGCGGATAACAATCCAACAAAGGACTTTATGGTCCACAAAGGATCTGATACGGGTATCGGTGCTCAACTAGAGGAAGAAGAATGCAAGGAGATCATATTATAGAAACAACTGACTAACTCATTTGTCAAATGCAAAGGAAATATGATTTCCAAATCAAGGGATCAGAAGCAATGCTCTGATTAGGGATGGATAAGTTGAATAGCCTTATGGTACAATCAACGACAATTGGATTGGCCGAGAACCAATTCCAGTTAAAAGAATGGCAGCTCAGCCGGAAAAGTAACTTATAAGGATCAAAGATGATTGCGTGCATTCGCAAACATATTGAGTCAACAGACTCAGAAATGATAATGACAAGGAATGTCGATAAGACTACGAGAGTTATGGGATTAACCATAAGGCAAGCAAGCAAGAATTTCAAGAGCCAAAGGCTCCAGAGGATTTTCGGAAGATCGAATATTATTTTGAAGACTTTTGTGAAACACAAGAACAACTGGGGATGAGCGGATACTCGGCAAGCGCGAGTAATTATCCGTAGGGGTATTCATGCAGCAAGGAACTGCAGGGCAGTAAGCGTAAAGAATTCTCGGAATACTGAAGAGTATTTCAAGACATTTTGTAATAACAAGAGCAACTGGGGATGACAATATGAACGATAGGTGTAAGTAGTTATCCAGAGGGATTTATCGATGGAAGTGAATTGCTAAAGCGATGGCACATAGTCTCGAGAGCACATCGTAGAGTATCTTCGGAATCTTCTGGTGCAGCAGGCGGTCATCGGTAACAAGTGGCTCTCCGGGAGAAAGTACTTGCGAGAACCTAAAGTTAGTTTTGTTTTTAGCAAAATCATTTAACCCGAATAGAAGAGAGTTCAGAGTCCCAGAGTAAAGGTCGAGGAGTAAAAGATCCTAGTACCACCCAATGGCGACGTGGGCCCGTAAGGCACACAGCCAAGTTAGTAAAAGTTTTGCAATGTCTAGACTCGACTTCGGCCAAGAAGTGTGAAAGGGGGATTCCTACAGGCAGTCGGCTCTGATACCAACTTGTGACGCCCCCGATTCAATCGTACACTAATCATGCACGCAAATGTGGACGATCAAAATCAGGGACTCACGGAAAGATATCACAACACAACTCTACAAATAAAATAAGTCATACAAGCATCATAATACAAGCCAGGGGCCTCGAGGGCTCGAATACAAGTGCTCGATCATAGACGAGTCAGCGGAAGCAACAATATCTGAGTACAGACATAAGTTAAACAAGTTTGCCTTAAGAAGGCTAGCACAAACTGGGATACAGATCGAAAGAGGCGCAGGCCTCCTGCCTGGGATCCTCCTAACTACTCCTGGTCGTCGTCAGCGGGCTGCACGTAGTAGTAGGCACCTCCGGTGTAGTAGGGGTCGTCATCGACGGTGGCGTCTGGCTCCTGGACTCCAGCATCTGGTTGCGACAACCAGAAAGAAAGGAAAAGGGGGAAAAGGGGGGAGAAAGCAACCGTGAGTACTCATCCAAAGTACTCGCAAGCAAGGAACTACACTACATATGCATGGGTATATGTGTAAGGAGGCCATATCGGTGGACTGAACTGCAGAATGCCAGAATAAGAGGGGGATAGCTAGTCTTATTCAAGACTACGCTTCTGGTCACCTTCGTCTTGCAACCGGCAGAAGAGGGTAGGTTGGAGTCCTCCAAGCAGCATCTCCAAGTAGCATCGCATAGCATATCCTACCCGGCGATCCTCCCCTCGTAGCCCTGTAGAAAAGCGATCACCGGGTTGTCTGTGGAACTTGGAAGGGTGTGTTTTATTAAGTATCCGGTTCTAGTTGTCATAAGGTCAAGGTACAACTCCAAGTCGTCCTGTTACCGAAGATCACGGCTATTCGAATAGATTAACTTCCCTGCAGGGGTGCACCACATAACCCAACACGCTCGATCCCATTTGGCCGGACACACTTTCCTGGGTCATGCCCGGCCGCGAAAGATCAACACGTCGCAGCCCCACCTAGGCAAAACAGAGAGGCCAGCACGCCGGTCTAAACCTAAGCGCGCAGGGGTCTGGGCCCATCGCCCTGAGCACACCTGCACGTTGCGTGGGCGGCCGGAAGCAGACCTAGCCTAGTGGCGTTCCAGTCCAATCCGGCGCGCGCCGCTCGGTCGCTGACGTCTGAAGTGCTTCGGCTGATACCACGACGTCGGGATACCCATAACTACTCCCACGTAGATGGTTAGTGCGTATAGGCTCGTAGCCAGACTCAGATCAAATACCAAGATCTCGTTAAGCATGTTAAGTATCCGCGAACGCCGAACAGGGCCAGGCCCACCTGTCTCCTAGGTGGTCTCAACCTGCCCTGTCGCTCCGCCACCAAGTAACAGTCGGGGGCCGTCGGGAACCCAGGCCCACCTCTACCGGGATGGAGCCACCTGTCCTTTTAGCCCCCAACTCCGAACAATATCACAGGTAATGTAACAGGGTAAAGTATATAGTATATGCCCGTGATCACCTCCCGAAGTGATCACAGCCCAGTAGTATAGCATGGCAGACGGACCAGAGTGTAGGGCCACTGATGGAACACTAGCATCCTATACTAAGCATTTAGGATTGCGGGTAAGGTATCAATGACTGTAGCAGCAATGACAGGCTATGCATCAGAATAGGATTAACGGAAAGCAGTAACATGCTACACTACTCTAATGCAAGCAGTATAGAGGAGAATAGGCGATATCTGGTGATCAAGGGGGGGGGGCTTGCCTGGTTGCTCTGGCAAGAGAGAGGGGTCGTCAACTCCGTAGTCGAACTGGTCAGCAGCAGCGTCGGTCTCGTAGTCTACCGGAGAGAAGAGGGGGAAGAAATAATGAATACAGAGCAAACAAAGCATCACAAAATATAACAAGGCAATACGCGGTGTTTGGTGTGCCCTAACACGGTAGTAGGTGATACCGGTGAAGGGGGGAAAACATCCGGGAAAGTATTCCCGGTGTTTCGTGTTTTCTAACAGATGAACCGGAGGGGAAAAGTTGCGGGTTTGATATGTTAGGGGTGTGTGGTGGACGAACGGGCTATGTATTCGGGTTCGTCTCGTCGTTCTGAGCAACTTTCATGTTGAAAATAATTTAATCCGTGTTACGGATTAAAAGATATGATTTTCTAAAGATTTTATTAATTTCTGGAATTTATTTAATTATTTAATTAATTCGGAAAATAGATTAATGACATCAGCATGATGTCATGCTGACATCAGCAGTCAACATAGTTGACTTGGTCAACCTGACATGTGGGTCCAGGGGGGACCCACCTGTCATCCTCTAATTAGGTTAATTAGGGTTTAGGTTAATCTAATTACAGTTTAATTAAACTTAACTAGTTAATTAAATTAATTAAACCGGATTAATTAACTTAATTAATCCATTAGTTAATTAATTAATTAATAATTAATTTTATTAATCATTTTTATTTTTATTTATTAATTTTATTTTTAATTCTCCTATTTTTTTTAACAAAACGTTCTGGGGCTGGGGTGTGGGACCCCACATGTCATTGGCCTAAGTGCCTTAGCGGGCGCACGGTTACGGGCGCCGGGTGGGTCGGGCGACGAGCGCCAGCCCGACGAGGCGCCGCGGGGCAGCGGGCGTGCGGCCTGGCTCCGACGACCGGAGTAGGGCGGCGCGGTTGGCTGAGAGGATCGCCGCAGTGGACGGCTGACGTAGCGGGAGTGGGATGAGGCGTCGGACGACGACGGTGCCCCGAGCGGACGCGGCCAGGAGCCGCAGGGCAGAGACGGCGGTGGGAGTCGGCAGCAGGGGCGACGGGCGTCGTGGCTACGGCTGGATCGCGCAGGTCGCGCGCGCGGAGGCGCACGGGAGCGCGTGGGCGCGCGCTGGGTCGAGCGGGGGCGAACGGGGTGCGGGCACGGTGACGTGCAACAGAGAGGGGAGAAGAGGAGAGGGAGGCCGTGGAGCACGTCCGCGTGCTCGGTGGCGGGGGCAGGGGGCGGCCGGAGCCGGCGACGGGGGGGGGGGGCGGTGGTGGCGCTCGGGAGGGGGACGAGGGGAGAGAGGGGATCCACGGGGGGGGGGGGGGGGAAGAGCTCACGGGGGGGGGGGGGGCGCAGGGTCTCTGAGGCGTGCTCGGAGACGGTCGGGGGCGACCGATGAGGAGGAGGGCGGGGAGGCGGCCGTCTGGCGTCGCGGATCCGGCGAGGTGGGGTGTGGGTCGAGGCGGCGAGGTCCAGGCGGCGGCGCGGGCTTCGGACGACAACGAGCGATGGGGCGCGGCGTCGGGGTCGAGGCGATGGGGAAGTGGGGCGTTGGCGTCGCAGGGGGGGGGGCAGTTCGTCCCTGATCCAGATCGGATTGGGAGGCGAGAGGAGGGGGAAGAGCGACTGGGGGGAGGGGGCGAGTGGGGGAGTGGGTGACGGGGTGGGGTTAGGGTTTGGGTGGCGGGGGGATATGGGGAATGGGGGTGGCCGGCTGGGCCTTTGCCCAGTTGGGCCGGTTGGGGGCCTGGCCGGCTGGGCCGTCTGGCCCAGTGGGGGGGGGGTGGCCTTCTCTCCTTATCTTTTTCTTTTTATCTTGTCTTAGTTTTCTGTTTTCCTTTTATTTATTTTCTTTTATTATCTCTTTTCTGTTTAATTCATTTAAAAGTATTTAGGCATCTTATAAAAAGGTGTTTACTACGCCATAATTACCGATGCAATATTAGACATGGCCCGAACATTTTATTTTAATATTTGAAAACTTTTGACGTTTGACTTATTTAGGATTTAAATTTGAAACGGCTTTGAATTAACCCGAGATTAATTACAGTGACAGAGGTGACGTGTCACCATTAACGTGAGATCACTGTAGCATGATTATCCGGGCGTTACACAGCATGTCATACTTTGGTTCGGCGGTATTGTTGGATGAAGCGGCCCGGACCGACATTACGCGTACGCTTACGGGAGACTGGTTTTACCGCCGTGCTATGCACACAGGTGACTAGCGGGTGTCAATTTCTCCAACTTTAGTTGAACCGAGTGTGGCTACGCCCGGTCCTTGCGAAGGTTAAAACAGCACCAACTTTACAAACTATCATTGTGGTTTTGATGCGTAGGTAAGAACGGTTCTTGCTAAGCCCGTAGCAGCCACGTAAAACTTGCAACAACAAAGTAGAGGACGTCTAACTTGTTTTTGCAGGGCATGTTGTGATGTGATATGGTCAAGACGTGATGAGATATAAGTTGTTGTATGAGATGATCATGTTTTGTTGAAGTTATCGGCAACTGGCAGAAGCCCTATGGTTGTCTCTTTGTTGCATAAGATGCAAGTGCCAAATAATTGCTTTACTTTATCGCTATACAATAGCAATAGTTGCAAGAGCAATAGTTGGCGAGACGACCATGTGACGACACATTGATATAGATCAAGATGATGAAGATCATGGTGTCGTGCCGGTAACGATAGAGATCATGACAGTACTTTGGAGATGGAGATCACAAGCACAAGATGATGATGGCCATATCATATCACTTATTTTGATTGCATATGATGTTTATCTTTTATACATCTTATTCTGTTTTGTTTGACGGTAGCATTATAAGATGATCTCTCACTAATTATCAAGAAGTGTTCTCCCTGAGTATGCACCGTTGTGAAAGTTCTTCGTGCTGAGACACCACGTGATGATCGGGTGTGATAGGCTCTACGTTCAAATACAACGGGTGCAAAACAGTTGCGCACGCGGAATACTCAGGTTAAACTTGACAAGCCTAGCATATAACAGATATGGCCTCGGAACATGGAGACCAAAAGGTCGAGCGTGAATCATATAGTAGATATGATCAACATATTGATGTTGTTGAAACTACTCCATCTCACGTGACGATCGGACATGGTGTAGTTGATATGGATCACGTAATCACTTAAAGGATTAGAGGGATGTCTATCTAAGTGGGAGTTCTTAAGTAATATGATTAGTTGAACTTTAATTTATCATGAACTTAGTCCTGGTAGTATTTTGCAAATTATGTTGTAGATCAATAGCTCGCATTGTTGCTTCCCTATGTTTTTGCTTTCATATGTTTATTTTGATATGTTCCTAGAGAAAATTGTGTTGAAAGATGTTAGTAGCAATGATGCAGATTGGATCCATGATCTGAGGTTTATCCTCATTGCTGCGTAGAAGAATTATGTCCTTGATGCACCGCTAGGTGACAAACGTATTGCAGGAGCAAATGCAGACATTATGAACGTTTGGCTAGCTAAATATGATGACTACTTGATAGTTTAGTGCACCATGCTTAACGGCTTAGAATCGGGACTTCAAAGACGTTTTGAACGTCATGGACCATATGAGATGTTCCAGGAGTTGAAGTTAATATTTCAAGCAAATCCCCGAGTTGAGAGATATGAAGTCTCCAACAAGTTCTATAGCTAAAAGATGGAGGAGAATCGCTCAACTAGTGAGCATGTGCTCAGATTGTCTGGGTACTACAATCGCTTGAATCAAGTGGGAGTTAATCTTCCAGATAAGATAGTGATTGACAGAATTCTCTAGTCACCATCACCAAGTTAGTAGAACTTTGTGATGAACTATAGTATGCAAGGGATGACGAAAATGATTCCCGAGCTCTTCGTGATGTTGAAATCAACGAAGGTAGAAATCAAGAAAGAGCATCAAGTGTTGATGGTTGACAAGATCACAAGTTTCAAGAAAAGGGCAAAGGGAAAGAAAGGGGAACTTCAAGTAGAATGACAAGCAAGTTGACACTCCGGCGAAGAAGCCCAAAGCTGGACCAAAGCCTGAAACTGAGTGCTTACACTGCAAAGGAAATGATCGCTGGAAGCGGAAATGCCTTGAATATTTGGTGGATAAGAAGGATGGCAAAGTGAACAAGGGTATATTTGATATACATGTTATTGATGTGTACTTTACTAGTGTTTATAGTAGCCCCTGAGTATTTGATACTTGTTCGGTTGCTAAATATTAGTAACTCGAAACAGGAGTTACAGAATAAAACAGAGACTAGTTGAGGGTGAAGTGACGATGTGTGTTGGAAGTAGTTCCAAGATTGATATGATCATCATCACACTCTCCCTATACTTTCGGGATTAGTGTTAAAACCTAAATAAATGTTATTTGGAGTTTGCGTTGAGCATGAATATGATTTGATCATGTTTATTGCAATACGGTTATTCATTTAAAGTCAAAGAATAATTGTTATTCTGTTTACATGAATAAAGCCTTCGATGGTCATACACCCAATGAA
This sequence comes from Triticum aestivum, assembly GCF_018294505.1. Classification (NCBI taxonomy): domain Eukaryota; kingdom Viridiplantae; phylum Streptophyta; class Magnoliopsida; order Poales; family Poaceae; genus Triticum; species Triticum aestivum. Next base: position 202,369,819 of record NC_057810.1, on the reverse strand, counting down.
AATAGTTTGTTGGATCTCGATCGTAGTGATACACATAATCATAATATTGATGCCAAAAGATGCAAAGTTGATAATGATAGTGCAACTTATTTGTGGCACTACCGTTTGGGTCATATCGGTGTAAAGTGCATGAAGAAACTCCATAAAGATGGATTTTTGGAATCACTTGGTTATGAATCATTTGATGCTTGTGGACCGTGCCTTATGGGCAAGATGACTAAAACTCCGTTCTCCGGAACAATGGAACGAGCTAGTGACTTGATGGAAATAATACATACCAATGTATACGGTCCAATGAGTGTTGATGCTCATGGCGTGTATCGTTATTTTCTGACCTTCACAAGATGAATTGAGTAGATATTAGTATATCTACTTAATGAAGCACAAGTCTGAAATATTTGGAAAGTTCAAAGAATTTCAGAGTGAAGTGGACAATGATCGTAACAAGAAAATAAAGTTTCTGCAATTTGATCGCGGAGACAAATATTTGAGTTATGAGTTTGGTCTTCAATTAAAACAGTGTGGAATAGTTTCACAAACTCATGTCACCTGGAACACCACAGCTTAATGGTGTGTCCGAACGTCATAACAGTACTTTATTGGATATAGTGCGATCTATGATGTATCTTACCAATTTACCACTATCGTTTTGGGGTTATGCATTAGAGACAGTTGCATTCACTTTAAAAGAGGGCACCATCAAAATCCATTGAGACGACGCCTTATGAACTGTGGTTTGGCGAGAAACCAAAGTTGTCGTTTCTTAAAGTTTGGGGCTGCGATGCTTATGTGAAAAGTTTCAACCTGATAAGCTCGAACCCAAATCGAAGAAGTGCGTCTTCATAGAATACCCAAAGGTAACTATTGGGTACACCTTCTATCACAGATCCGGAGGCAAGTTATTCGTTGCTAAGATGGATCCTTTCTAGAGAAGAAGTTTCTCTCGAAAGAAGTGAGTGGGAGGAAAGTAGAACTTGATGAGGTAATTGTACCTTCTCCCTTATTGGAAAGTAGTTCATCACAGAAATCAGTTCCAATGATTCCTACACCAATTAGTGAGGAAGTTAATGATATTGATCATGAAAATTCAGATCAAGTTTCTACTGAACCTCGTAGGTCTACCAGAGTAAGATCCGCACCAGAGTGGTACGGTAATCATGTTCTGGAAGTCATGTTACTAGACCATGATGAACCTACGAACTATGAGGAAGCGATGATGAGCCCAGATTCCGTGAAATGGCTTGAGGCCATAAAATCCGAGATATGATCCATGTATGAGAACAATGTATGGACTTTGATTGACTTGCTCGATGATCAGCAAGCCATGTTAAATAAATGGATCTTCAAGAGGAAGACAGACACTGATAGTAGTGTTACTATCTACTAAGCTTGACTTGTTGCGAAAGGTTTTCAACAAGTTCAAGGTGTTGAATACGATGAGATTTTCTCACTCGTATCGAAGCTTAAGTCTGTCTAAATCATGTTAGCAATTGCCACATTTTATGAAATCTGGCAAATGAATGTCAAAACTGCATTCCTTAATGGATTTATTAAAGAAGAGTTGTATATGATGCAACCAGAAGGCTTTGTTAATCCTAAAGGTACTAACAAAATGTGCAAGCTCCAATGATCCATCAATGGACTGGTGCAAGCATCTCGGAGTTGGAATATACGCTTTGATGAGTTGATCAAAGAATATGGTTTTATACAGACTTTTGGAAAGGCTTGTATTTACAAGAAAGTGAGTGGGAGCTCTGTAGCATTTCTGATATTATATGTGCAAGACATATTGTTGATTGGAAATGATATAGAATTTCTGGATAGCATAAAAGGATACTTGAATAAAAGGTTTTTCAATGAAAGACCTCGGTGAAGCTGCTTACATATTGAGCATCAAGATCTATTGAGATAGATCAAGACGCTTGATAAGTTTTTTAATAAGTACATACCTTGTCAAGATTTTGAAATAGTTCAAAATGGAACAGTCAAAGAAAGAGTTCTTGCCTGTGTTGCAAAGGTGTGAAATTGAGTAAGACTCAAGACCCGACCACGGCAGAAAATAGAAAGAGAATGAAAGTCATTCCCTATGCATCAGTCATAGGTTCTATAAAAGTATGCCATGCTATGGACTAGACCTATTGTATACTCTGCCCTGGTTTGGCAAGGGAGTACAATAGTGATCTAGGAGTAGATCACTGGACATTGGTCAAAATTATCCTTAGTAGAATAAGGATATGTTTCTCGATTATGGAGGTGATAAAAGAGTTCAGAGTTACATCGATGCAAGCTTTTACACCGATCCAGATGACTCTAAGTCTCAATCTGGATACATATAGAAAGTAGGAGCAATTAGCTAGAGTAGCTCCGTGCAAAGCATTGTAGACATAGAATATTTGCAAAATACACACGACTCTGTAATATGATAGACCCGTTGACTAAACTTCTCTCACAAGCAAAACATGATCATACCTTAGTACTCTTTGGGTGTTAATCACATAGCGATGTGAACTAGATTATTGACTCTAGTAAACCCTTTGGGTGTTGATCACATGACGATGTGAACTATGGGTATTAATCACATACAGATGTGAATATTGGTGTTAAATCACATGATGATGTGAACTAGATTATTGACTCTAGTGCAAGTGGGAGACTGAAGGAAATATGCCCTAGAGGCAATAATAAAGTTATTATTTTTTTCCTTACATCATGATAAATGTTTATTATTCATGCTAGAATTGTATTAACCGGAAACATAATACATGTGTGAATATATAGACAAACAGAGTGTCACTAGTATGCCTCTACTTGACTATCTTGTTTATCAAAGATGGTTATGTTTCCTAACCATAGACAAAAGAGTTGTTATTTGTTTAGCGGGATCACATCATTAGTTGAATGATCTGATTGACATGACCCATTCCGTTAGCTTAGCACCCAATCGTTTAGTATGTTGCTATTGCTTTCTTCATGACTTATACATGTTCGTATGACTATGAGATTATGCAACTCCCGTTTACCAGAAGAACACTTTATGTGCTACCAAACGTCACAACGTAACTGGGTGATTATAAAGGTGCTCTACAGGTGTCCCCAAAGGTACTTGTTGGGTTGGCGTATTTCGAGATTAGGATTTGTCACCCCGAATGTCGGACAGGTATCTCTGGGCCCTCTCGGCAATGCACATCACATAAGCCTTGCAAGCAATGCAACTAATGAGTTAGTTGCGAGACGATGTATTACGGAACGAGTAAAGAGACTTGCCGGTAACGAGATTGAACTAGGTATTGGATACCGACGATCGAATCTTGGGCAAGTAACATACCGATGACAAAGGGAACAACTTATGTTGTTATGCGGTTTGACCGATAAAGATCTTCGTAGAATATGTGGGAGCCAATATGAGCATCCAGGTTCTGCTATTGGTTATTGACCGAGAATAGTTCTAGGTCATGTCAACATTGTTCTCGAACCCGTAGGGTCTGCACGCTTAAGGTTTCGACGACAGTTATATTATGAGTTTATGAGTTTTGATGTCCTGAAGGAGTTCTGAGTCCCGGATGAGATCGGGGACATGACGAGGAGTCTCGAAATGGTCGAGATGTAAAGATCGATATATTGGACAACTATATTTGGACTTCGGAAAGGTTCCGAGTGATTCGGGTATTTTTCGGAGTACCGGAGAGTTACGGGAATTCGCCGGGGAGTATATGGGCCTTATTGGGCCATACGGGAATAGAGGAGAGAGGCCAAAAGGAAGGAGGCCTGCGCCCCCCCTCTGGTCTGAATTGGACAAGAGGAGCAGCCCACTTTTCCTTCTCCCTCTCCTCCTCTTTCCTTCTCCAACAATGAAAGGAGGAGTCCTACTCCCGGTGGGAGTAGGACTCCCCCCTTGGTGCGCCTCCTCCATAGGCCGACCACCTCTCCCCTTGCTCCTATATATATGGGGGCAGGGGGGCACCCCAAAGACAAAACAACAATTGATCCTTGAGATCTATTAGCCGTGTGCGGTGCCCCCCTCCATCGTAGTCCTCCTCGATAATATTGTACCGGTGCTTAGGCGAAGCCCTGCGACGGTAGAACATCAAGATCGTCACCACGCCGTCGTGCTGACCGAACTCTCCCTCGACAGTCAGCTGGATCGGAGTTCGAGGGACGTCATCAAGCTGAACGTGTGCTAGAACTCGGAGGTGCCGTAGTTTGGGTGCTTGATCGGTCGGGCCGTGAAGACGTACGACTACATCAACCGCGTTGTTCTAACGCTTCCGCTTTCGGTCTACAAGGGTATGTAGATTACACTCTCCCCTCTTGTTGCTATGCATCACCATGATCTTGCATGTGTGTAGGAAATTTTTAAAATTACTATGTTCCCCAACACCGAGTAGGCCTCAGATTCGTACGAGGAGTCGGTGAGGATGTTGTGGTTCCGGTGGAGCAGGTTAAGGCGGTGCTGTGGGGATGGAGCAGCCGTGATAGACGAGGTGATCGTTGGAGCAGCTCCTTGGAGGTGGAGGATGGGGCGGCTGAACCGGAAGGACGGCAAGATGGACGACGGATCCTCATCTGGGGAGGTGGACGAGGGATATCGAGCTGTTGCGGTGGACGACATCGTCGGGGAAGAGGCTCCGGCTTGGCAGAGGTGACGTGGCGGACGGAGGAGGGTGGGGTTTCGTGGTTGGAGCAGAGAGGTTATGGCGGCCTGGGATTTCGAATGGAGAAAAGGGGGCGATGGGAGGGGGCGATGGGAGGGGGTGAAGCATGACTTAGGGACGCGATTGTCCAAAATGTAGGGTGTGTTACAAAAGTACCCCCCACCGATTTGAACTAGCGGCCCTTTCGGCTCAGGGTTAGAAGGGGGATTTCGCGTGTCGGGATTTGGCAGCTGGAGGGAGTTTTCGCGTGCGTTGTTATTTCGGGATAGCAAGGCGTGGGTTCTGAAGGCGCCAGTTTTGAGAGCACGATATCTGAATTTTGGGGATATAACAAGACGCGGGTTGAATTTTAGGGACAAGCCTAACGTAACATGTAGTAATATTGTACTTGTACGTACCAAATCAATTCGCACTTCCCTCAACCAAAAAGAAACCGAAAAAAATAAAACTATTCACACCACACAAAGAGAGAGTCTTGCCCGTTTTACTATACAAATGCTATTCAAAGCTACTCCATCCTTCCATCTATATAGGGCCTAATGCGTTTTTTGATGCTAACTTTGACCAAATATTAGAGCAATGATATATGACATGCAACTTACACAAAGCACACCGTTAAATTTGTCTGTGAAAGGTTGTTTCAATGATATAATTTTCACATTGTGCATGTCATGTACTATTAATCTTGTCAATAGTCAAAGGCGGTCTTAAAAATCTCATTACGCCCTATATAGATGGAAGGAAGGAGTATGAATCCATGTTATGTCCGATTAAATTTTTTCGCTTGCTGTATAATGCATGTAACCTACTCATACCAACATTTTAGTGCATTCCAAATGTCTATACTACCGCTGCAATTCGAACTAAATTTGAATTCGTTTCTCTATTTCAATAAGAATCTACAATCATGATTGTTGCCAACTTCAACCATCATAGTTTCCTTGCTATCCGCCAGAGATAAATCGGACGGCCTATAATGCAGGATGGCAGGCACACCATCATCAACAACTCCGTTTTTTACAAGAGTAGAGATAAAATATATTAAATGTAGTATAACATGTTCATAACCACACCATGTGTATCACCATTATATATATTCACACATGCGTCGGTTTAAAACACTATGATAAATTCTTCAAATATCCGAATTCGCGTTTTATAATGAAGTATATATGATCTATATTCGTCTTTTACACCCACACAACCCTCTTATATTTGTAGCTAGCGCTAACTTTCTCTTGTGCTTGCACACGCCCGCATCCCTCTCACCCTCCCTCAGCATTCTCTATCTCCATCGCGCAAATTCTACTTTTCACTTTAGGTCGTTCACCCACGGTGTGTGTAGGCCCCCCAGCTCCTTTACGGCACACATCGATCGACATGCCTCTCTAGCTAGGTGTGCCTAGCACAAACACAACCTTCCCCTCTTCTCTTGTCACCATCCATGCCTCACTCCTACCACTCTTTTCATCGTTCTCGTACTCGCACGCTCCTTCCCCCTCGATATAGTATGCCTCTCGTACCACCTCCTACATGCATCCCTCTCTCTCTCTATCCTTCTCCTCGTGCCTCATTTGCTTCTAACACACACATGCATGTATACCGATCAATCTCCCAACATATACCTAGATCGACTTTAAGTACCCCCCCCATCGATCGACGTACCTCACAAGTTATGTCTCTCCTTTCTCTAACAAAGGGTGATTGATATTCCTATGTAGTTACGTCTACTTACCACAGCCACATCGTCCCCCTTCATCATTCGTGCATGCCTCCTGACCCGTCTCTCACACGCACGTGCACAGATAACAAGCAGCCATCTCCTCTCTTATTGAGATTGCGGGCGTGCCCTCCGTTTGTCTAGCAAGCCTATCCCACCATTCGTTAGAACACAACTCCACTACCACCTCCTCCAACACTGTAGCTTTGTCTCTCTCCCAACATTATTCCTCTCCTGCACATATGCATGGATGCCAATCGATCTCCCTTAATACATGAGGCAGATCGATCTCCTCAATACATGAGGTAGGCCTCTCTCCTCCTCCACACATATACCAGCCATTGTACCTCTATAGTTAATAGGGACTCCCTCTTCCCCCAGCACACACCGATAGTCGAGCGCTGCAGGTACGTATCCATGCCATAGAGACAAACTGCACATGTCCCCTCTCACGTTCCAGTAGTCCAGCCACTCTATATCTTTGACGTTGGCACACACAAATTCGCTGGCACTCTTTATCGATCGTGCGCGCACACACACACATCATCCCTCTCTTCGATTCTATGGACACCTCAATCCGATGATACCTCCACTCTCTTCTCGTGGATCGCCCCCTCTATATATATATATATGTTATATCCAGGACTCTATTTCACACACATTGCATATGTTACATTTTTTATTGACCCCCCCCCAAAACTCTCAAGAACCCACACACTATATCTCTCTAGGTTTGTATCTCTCTCACACAACCCCACATAGGTGGTGTACGTATACAAGAAGAGAATAGGTGCACCGTGCATGTACTCATGCTTCGTGCCCAGCCACACCCACACGGGTACACGGTGGAGCTCATTTCTTTACGAAATGGCAGCCCACGTGCTAATTTGAACACCTGTAGTGGTTGTTTACCTAGGGAGGTCGTGTACCACGCGTGCACGAAACAAAGTTCGACATGACACATTGTCGCGTTATTTTTAAATAAAGTTATAGAGCTCAATGGCACGTACATAGAATATAAAATGATTTTTATGGAGAAAAAGGTAGTCCGCTCACTATATACAATGGAGCATGCCTGCCTGGTTTGTCGCTCTTTAGAGTATCTCACACAAGGCTATGGTGGGCTCTCTCTCTCTCACCGTTGGTCACTTATCCGGCCGCATCCCATTCGCCGGGGGAAAGGGAGTGCGGTGGCCTCTCTCTCTCTCTCACCGTTAGTCACTGATCCGGCTGCATCCCGTCTGCCAGGGGAAAGGGAGGAAGTGCATCGTTTCTCCGTTCGACGGTGCCGAGGCAGCACGCCCCGATCTGCGGTACATGCCATTCGCTCTGACCAAGCTCCAGCATGGCAGGGCGTACGCCACCTGCTCATAGATTCTGCCCGCAGCCGCTCACCTAGTTACATCCCGATGACCTCCAGGTATCCCCTCCGGCCTTGCTCCACTGCCCATCTTCCCACGTCGCTGCATGTGGATCTTCCATAGTTCTTTGCCCAAAACGTAGCTTGTTCGGCGTACTTTCCATATTGCATTCTCGTCCTCACACTGTTTTAGACAAACACAACCGTGTTGTTATCTTCCCTTAGGACAAGGAGTATGCTTCTTTTTTGTCGCCGCATGTGTCATCAACTATTATTGGCCAGTAATTGTTTCCTTTCTACCTCTTTTTTGCAAACAGGGCTATCCATTTAACCTCGTTGCTATTGCGACCTTTCGGTGAACTGCACAAATCACTTTTTTCTTAAGAGTGTTTTGTGCAGTTGTACTAAAATGTCAAACGGGCAACGTCTCTACATTTCAGTGCGACTGCACAAAGGGAGATTGGTTTTGCTCTATCCTCCTCGTCCAACTCCGAGCCTAATCTTCTCCAACTAGTTAGTCTTAAGAGAGACTGCAAAGGTGACCGGCTTCTATTTGTGTGTTTATTGTTTCATCAGCAGTCCTCTATTACCGTAATCACACTTAATATCTTTGGAACAGGGACGCTCAACTCTATCTTAGTGGAACTGCACAAAATGATCGGAATGTTGCATGCTCCAGACAACAACTTTTTTCCCAACATGCCTTGTTGATTTAGACAGAGCTGGGGGGACGTTGCTGCCAATGAAAGCATGGATCAATTTTAATTTAACACCTTCTCACAACTCTGTCTTTAGCTCTAATCAGCTAATAATTGACATGCATTAGCAAGGAAGTTAGTTTTTTATTGTTTCCGAAAGAGCATCGATGGCAAGACACGCGAAACAAGAGCTGAAAGCTCACACCATTGTATAATTTCATGTCGCTGGAAAATTATTTGTATAGTACGTCAATTATGTAAACAAATGATGGAAGCTTGATAGCATTGCCAGAAGCCTCTTCATCATCTGGGTCCATGTGCCATGCATAAAATTATACTCCTCCATACCTAAATATTTGTCTTTTTACAAATTCAAATGGGCATATTTTAGAGTGTAGATTCACTCATTTTGCTTCGTATGTGTACTCCCTCTGTTCCTAAATATTCTATTTGTCTTTCTAGAGATTTCAACAAGTGACTACATACGGAGCAAAATGAGTGAATCTACACTCTAAAATATGTATATATACATCCGTATGTGCCAGTCCATTTGAAATCTCTAAAAAAATATTTGAGTAGTCACTCGTTGAAATCTCTATAAAGACAAATACTCTGGAGTATCTTTAAGAACCGAGGGGGTAGTGCACAACCACATGGGAGACTCAGCCCGGTCGTTGTGCTGCATTAATAGTGAGTAATGAGCAGTCAAATCATAAGCCCAACATTTCCCACTGTAAGTTTCTCTAAAGAAGCAACCATCAATACGCTCTTCTTTGAATCCGCTCATACTACTCCATCCGTCACTGTTTATACAGCGCACTTCAGAAAAAAGAAAAAAATCTGTGGGACCAAGGCGACTAGCGATCGGCCTAAAAAATAGCATTGGTAGTTATAGCACAGTGTCTATTACTAAAGGGAATAATGTGTACACACATGCATGCAGTGCTTCCACCCCGGGTACACACATGCATGCACTTACTCCACTCTGTAGTAGTACAGAGTACATGGAGAGAAAATTGTGGACTTGATTGCGGTTACCACACCCTAATTAATTGAGCATTAAACCAAACGCATCTAAAGTCTCTCTGGTGGTGGAAATGCATTGAGAGAAATGCATCATAATGAAGCACGCCCGGTAAACTATGACGGAGGGAGGAGTAGTATGAAGATGCAAAACCAAGTACGCGTATGGCCAGTCGGTCAACGCACCTCCTCTTGGCATATCACTGACATGTGGGACAGGAGTGTGAGCAAACCGATCTCAATTGACGGCAAAGAGCCAACCCGCCGTTCCTTGAGAGAGACGAGGAGCGAGAACACACAGACGGGCTCGCATGGAGGCCAAGATATATTCGAGCATGGTTGGTTGATCGATATCATTCATTACATGTTGGGCTGCCGTTTTCCGCCCTTCTCCGGAATAAACGTGTACTTTATCAGAGATAAAAAATAAGAGTACAGACGCTCCACCATGCGGTTCTAGTAGTAGTACTACTCGTACTACTGCGCTTGGCTCTTCGCCTCTTCGTGAAGTCGAACAATGATGGTACTCCGCATGTTGGGTACTACAGTGTATGCCTCTGACAATCTGACACCGAATGGACTGATGCATGTCCACCGAGGGTAGGTTGCATTAGTCAAAAGGCGTAAGTGAGCTTCACCTTGTCCTGCAAGCTTCTCCTCGTTCTGCGAGTTGACAGGACACACCAAAAAGTAGTGCTAGTCCATACTCCCTCCTTTCCGGTTAATATGGCTTAATCTTTTTTGTGGGTAAATGAGAGAGATTTATTCATATATAAGCATTCTTAGGACGATCAGCCAAGACACTGGTCATTGGACTTCATAATACGCTCATTGCGCTCAATATATTTATTTTCCGGTGTTTATACGGTCACTAGCTCACCCTGACTGAGTATGTATGTGCATGCACGTGTAGGTTGAGCATTTGAGTGTGACCGTGTGTGTTCCATCGTGTGCTTGGACATGCATGCATTAGGGCGTCGCGCGCGTTTTTGCATCCATGTATACGTGTGACTATTGCATACACGTAGGGGGAGTACGTGTAGGGGCCACTAACGAGCAGTCAAATCACACAGTAAGTTAGTCGGAAGAAGCAACCATCATTTCACTCTTGAATGACATGTATGCAATATAAAATGGTTGATATGGAGAGAAAAATAAAACCACTATATATACACTAGCAGGAGCCAAAGCTACAAGGCTGCTTTCTTAGGTTGCTCTCTTCGCAAGCATAGAACGACGGGCCTGATCCAGCAGCTGGGGGAAGGGAACAATGTTCTCCGTAGACACGGTCGACATCAGCGAGGGAGAAAACCCACAGTCGGTGCATCCCAATCGTGGGTCACCGCAGTATGGGCCGATGCCGCGTCCCAACCGCCCTTCTAGCTACAGCCCGACGTCCCAGGTATAGTCAATCTTCCTTTTGGAGCCGTCTTGCTCCACTGCCGTAGCTCCATCTCCATGTCGATCTTTCTCTACTTATACCGGCTTCTATATGTGTTGAGTTTATGTCTCATGAACTAGTGCCAGTACTATTATTCTAATCACACTTCTTCAATATCTTTGCCATCAGGGATGCTCAGGTTGATTTTAGTGGAATTGCACAAAAGCATCGTATGATCCGAGGGTGCCAGCCGTCTTTCCTTCGACAGGTTCTACCTGGCCAGGAAATTAAATCATGTTTAGGGTTTAGGGTTTAATTCGTAGTGACCCCATCAATAGTTTTTCTTTCGTACACGCTCTCACAACTTTTTTCTTTAGTTGTGAAGTAAATATTGGCTGTGATCTGTGAATCATTGCGATGCATCAGCATGCGTGTTAGTTTTCCTTTGTATTTGATGGAATGTTGTAACGGGGCAACCTTGGAATAGGAATGAAAATGGAGTGGAAAGTTTCCGTTTTACCGAAGAAAAAATGGAAACGGAGAGAAACCAAAGTTTTGTTTCGTTGGATCGCCCCATCGAGCAAAACCAACGTTTAAATCATGTCTGTCGTGTTCGTATCTCACCCTCCTCCACGGCTCGACCCCACACGGTCGCTTGGCATGCCACTCACTGCAAACTGAGTAGTATACGATAACTTTCCCACCTGCTTGTCGATGGACCGCGCCATGGAGTACTAGCACTACTAGAAGATATTGACGAGTTGGGGGAGGATAGCTAGCTGTAGCACGGACTCCCAAGAACTTTTTACATGCATGTTGTAGCCGGCTATTGCGACCTTTGAAAGCGGAGCAGCCGCGTGCACCCGGAAGTGACGCGGGCGACGATCTCTCGACCGGCGCACCGCTTCAATGCCAGCGCCAGTGAGAGGTCGCGTCCGCTCTGTCCAGGCTTGAATGGGCACTGACCGTTTCGGGCAGGAAGCACACGCGGGTGATGAAGAGGGTTCGGGTTGGTTAGGACCGGCCATGGTAGCGGTCCGGACCTGCGCAAACAAGAGATGATGTACGTTAATATTGCTACGTATATAATTAACAACGTAAATAATGTGCCAGTTGGACATATATGATTGGAGATGGTGATGGAAATGGAATTTTATGTAAACACGGATATGCATGTCTATGTCTATGTGTGTGTGCACGACGACTCTCGCGACCTGGAAGCGGGGGCGTGTTTTTGATCGAGTTTTCTTTCTTGGTACGTTAGAAAATCAGTTTGTCTAATTAACATCTAGATGTTATTTAAGGATATCACATCTAAGCTCCCACAAGTATATAATGTAGCAACAAGAAACAAAAAAACCAGGACAAAAAAAAAATAGGCCACAAACATAGTGGACATCAACTTAGATGTGACATAACTATGTCACATCTAGATGTGTTCTAGACAGACCCTTAAAATATTGTCTGCCCGTTTTCGTTTCTTTTTTCCGGGAATGCGTGTGTTCTATTTAAAACCACTGTATGGAGAGATTTTTTTACTCCATTATAGCCTCTTGTTTGATAGATCGCGTCTCTCTCTCACCCTCTCCATATCAAAACAAGATGACAGTGTCCACTCTATCTCTCTCCTCACCGATGGTCATAGATCCGGCCGAATCCCGTCCGCTGTGGGAGGTGAGGAGGTGCAGGGTTGACATTGTCGCCGTCGGCGACGGAGGAAGCCGATGCGCACCGTCCTCTCGAAGCCGGCGCTGGCGCGGATGAAGATCCTCCGCGCCCTTGTTCGCTGCCGTCGTGTGGGCAGATCCCGCCCGCCCGCCTAAACGACATCTCGCCCACCTGAGGTATAACTTCTTGTACTGGTCCAGCTCCCCCGGTCGCTGCGTGCGGGTTTTTCTCTATGCGACTACTCCCCAGCTCCCCATGCATAGTAGCTAGGGTTCGTCGGCTGGTCCAGCATCACCTACTAGTACTATTATAGAGGAAATGCCACTCCAAAAGTTGTCCTGATTTATGCCTCGGTGGAGGTATACATGTTATTTCGAAAAAAGTACATGGTCGTTGTGCGGTCATTGTCCATATGGTGGTAGTACTATCACTGGTTAAATGAAGAAATGGTTTTTTTCTCGGGTATCCTGGTTTAGTTCCCATCAAAATAAGTATGATGCTTCTGTTTGTTGGTGTACTTTTCATTAATTCTTATTGACAATTGAGATGTCGTTGCTAACCCTTTTTTATATTTTTGGAAACATCGATGCGTGTCTCCATACTCGGGCATGTCTTCCTCAATTTTAGTGGAACTGCACAAAATTGCATGGCCATTGTTGTTCTGCCTCATTGTCCTCTGCCATGTGGTTCTTCCTTCCTCGAGCTTGATTACTAAGAAGAAACAGACCACAGTGAGGATTTGTCGAACTTCATAGGTGCCTCACCCAAACTTGATGCCAAATGGATGATGCATCACCACGATGACCTATCGATGCTCATGGTTGCGCCTCATGGTTGCGTCGGCTGGTGAAGCTGATCGATTTTCAATGAAAAACAAGCTGTCTTCCATCAGTGCTCTTTGCTTGTTACGCACAAAGATGATATCCTTCGTCAGTTCACCTTGGTTGCGTTGGAGACGCAGTCGTCTTTCACGTTGGTGCAATTTTATCACACAATTGGCTATGAACCAAATGTTTCCTTGAAGAAGGATCGACGTTGGTACTAAGAGCATAAGTTTTGTATTGATTTCTAAGCCTCTCACAACTTTGTCTCCAGCTCCCCTGTAATTTTATTTGTCCAGCTATTAACTTTGATTTAAAAAATGGTGTGGACTAAAAACCTGGATGGACGTAGTACCCCTCCATTTTTATTTACTCCGCATATTAGATTTGACTGAAGTCAAACTTTGTAATACTCTCAAACCTTTCCGATAATTGAAATTAAAATTCTTTATTTGTACACACTCTCACATGTAATTTGGTGCATGTGTGGTTGTTCACTTAAGGGAGGGTAGTGTACCACACGTGAAGGACAGGAAGTGCGACCAGGAAGAGCTCAGTCCGTACTATAGTAGTAGTATATATATAAGCAGGAGCCTCAGCACTTGTTCGCTACGGTTTGCACTCTCCACACGCTCGCCGCACTACATATATGTTACATGCTGGAGGCTCAGCGTTCATTTGCTAGGGTTTGCTATATTCGCAGTATCTCACCCTCTCTTCACCAGATCTAAACGAGACTGCATTGGCCTCTTGTCTCTCTCTCACCCGCAGCTGATGAAGGAGGCGTCTGTATCCCGTCGCACCGGGAAGGGGAGGAGGTGCAGCATTCACTCTATTGCCTTCGGCGAGGGAGGCAATCCACTGCCGGCTGCGCTGTTCTCTTTCACCCAGCGCCTATGCGGGAGGGCCACCGACCCCTTCTTCCTCGCTGTCGTACGTAGTGTGGGCAGATCCGGCCTCCCGCCGCACGCCTTGCCACATCCCGACGACCCTAAGGTATAAGTTTCTTTGAAACCGTCATTACTCTAGCTGCATGTGGATCTTTTTTGATCTGTAGTCGAATCTAGGTCTTGGTTCAAAAAGGAAAGAAGGGTGCGGTGGGTTGTAGCAAGAATCTAGGACGTGGTTCAATGAGGAAAGGAGGGGCGGAAAGTAGTATAGACTGGCTATCCAGCCGCTTTGTAGGTCGAAAAGGGAAAAAGGGGGTAACCCAGTACACACATCTGTAAGGAACCGATCTCTTTGTTGAAAAGGGAAAGAAACTGGGGATCCGGTAGTTTGTGCAGGACTAGATTTGCTACCCTCATATAGGAAAAAGGTTCAAAGAGAACAAATATGGGACCAACGCATATATGCTGCTTGGCTACATACTCTGCGTCACCCATTTATACGTGTGGACGGACATGGTGCTGGCATGTCCCATAGAGCTATTTTGCTGTTGTTACTCTAAGAATGCCGGTGGAAAATTGAGGCAATGCCACTGTTCAAAGTAAATTACATTTTTTAACAAATGTTGTTTCAAGAGAATGTCTCTGTTAATATGAATAAATGCAACCATTTTAGAAATGCTACTATACTACTTTGTTTATCATCCAAGATAAGTTAGATGCTTCTTTCTGTCACCGTTTGTTTCATCCTCCTTTGTCGGCAAGTAATTGTTTCCTTTTTTGCCTCTGTTAAAACAGGGGTATCGATTCAACTTGTTGCTATTGCGACATTTTGCTTCGCTACTCGAAACACTTATGTTTTAAGAGTGTTTTGTGCATTTCAACTTGAATGTCACACCAGTGACTTTGCTTAATTTTGGTGGAACTGCACAAAAGGAGATCGAGATTTGTTTCCAGTCTTCGTGGCGAGTTGTTTAAAATCTTGGTCTCATCCACATGATGTGTAGTGTGCTTTGAGATGTTGTACTTGTTTTGGTACTGTTTTAAATAAATGTTGAATTGAAGCTATTGTATTGCTCTCTTTTCCCGTTAAGTAGTGAACAAAAATGGGACCAACCCAGACATGATGCTTGTTGCTTTGTTACAACAAATTCAGCATCACCCCTTTATAAGCCAGTAATTGATGCCACTCTCAAAATTAACTACTGAATCTTATTTCAAAACTGCAACACTTGTTAGGGATTGGCGGGATTACCATTTTTGTGGCTGCATGTTTCATCCTCCTTTATTAGCCAGTAATTGATTCCTTTTTGCCTCTGTTTAAACAGGGATATCTATTCAACTTGTTGCTATTGCGACATTTGCTTCGCTACAAGAAACACTTTGCTTGATTTCAGTGCAACTGCACAAAATGAGATTGGATTTCATATTCGTGTTGGCAGATTCGTATTTTATCTTGTCCGTCTCATGAAAGGTCAGTACAGGCCTCCATCCACACGATTGTGCAGTGTGCTTTGAGATGTTGTGCTAGTTGTATTGGTACTGTTTTAAATAAATGTTGAATTGAAGCTATTGTATTGCTGTCTTTTCCCATTAAGTAGTGAACAAAAATGGGACCAACCCAGACATGATGCTTGTTGCTTTGTTACAACAAACTATGCATCACCCCCTTTATAAGTAGATGGAAGCACATAATATTGTTGCGCCCACTCTCCCCTGGAACTGTTTATGATTTTCGTTAATCTTTTCCCATTAAGTAGTGAACAAAAATGGGACCAACTCAGAATTAATTAACTACTGAATCTTAGTTCAAAACTGGAACACTTGTTAGGAATAGTACTATCCTGCTTTGTAGTTCTTTCTACATGTTTAACCATGGTATTGTTAAGATAATGTCTCTGTTAAAATGAATCAGTTGCATTGTTTTAGGAATGGTACTTTTCTGCTTTGTCGTTCTTTATACATGTTGAAACAAGGCATTGTTAAGATAATGTCTCATTCAATATGAATGAATCACACAGATGGAGAATTGCTACTGTCCTGCTTTGTTTCCCATTAAGATAAAGTAGATCAGTAGATGCTTTTCTTCTGGGAGTAAAAGTCATCAACCATTATTTCTTAGTAATTGTTTCCCTTATACCTATTGTTGCTTACAAGGATATCAAAATTAAAGCTCGGTTTTATTCCGACTTTGATTTTAGTTGAACTGCACAAAAGGAGCCGATGTGTCCAAGGCAAACTACTGCATTACTGGGTCCAGTTGGTCGTTCCACTTTGCAAAAAGAAGCAGTCACTATTTGCGCTACATTACAAAAGGAATGACCGAGAAGCTTTACAGAGTATTATTAGACACCGGTGACATGACTAGTCTGCAGAGACCATTGGCAGTTTAAGAAGCTACGACAGGACTCCACGATCATAGGCATTACATATTTTGAATGGGAAAATCTTGTCAAAGTAATCATTGATGTTAGCAAGAAGACGTTAGTTTAATATATTGGAATTGGAAAACCTTGTCAAAATTTGCTCATTGATGTTAGCCAGAAGATATGCATTTGATATTTTTGAGTGGGAGGCCCTTGCTGTGAGCAGTGTCGAGTGTTTTTTCCTATTCCTGTGTTCAGTTTAGAAGTAAATAATTACTCTGCTGAGATATTCCTGTGTTAAGAGTTTGTTCTGAATATTGTCTATGTAATGCCAGGCCTTGAGTTTGATTGCAAAGTTGAGCTTGGAATGTTGTGGCATGCGGCATCACGAGATGTTCACCGTGCCTCCTGAGAATAATGCTTCATATTGTTTTGCATGTTGATCTAATGCCAGTGATTTGCTTGTTAAGAAGATCATCCTCTTCTGTTGTTTCCGTGTTTAAGAAGTTCATCGTCTGATGTTTCATTCATAGCCTATACGAAAAGTCGGGTAGGTTAGACGTGAAACATATGATCTTCCGACCAACTCATGATATTAGGCCGTGATTGGATCGTCGTTTTTCAACCAAAGCCGCTTGTAAAACTGACGCTTGTAAATTAAAGCAGATGGTCTCGGGCGAAGGCGCTATGTTGGTATTTCGACTAGTAAAATATCGGAAGTACTTCACACACAATAAAAACGCTGAACGACACTCGGATGATTGCTAATCTAACTGTTAGCTGTTGTTTCAGCCTTGCCTATGGATGGCATGATACTCACGTCATGCATGTATCATCTGGTAATGTCATCCATATAGCAGTGCTCGTAAAATATACACTGGATTCTCAAATTACACGCGTAACCCGCCGGTTTTACTTACAGACCTCGGGCCCTCGGTTTCATTACGCCTGTATTTTATGCGTTGTGTCCGATGACGAGTAAACTACAATTGTGTATGTTAATACAGCTTTGAAATAAACTAGAGCTCCCAAGCGCGGCCTTATTGTTTCATGTCGTCTCAGTTTCTCAAAGGTGCTCATAGGTGTCCGATGATCCTAGCTTCCTGAATGAGCAGCGGACGCTGTATCAGACCATCTGTAGGGCCCGCGAGGCCCTCTCCGTTGTCCTTCGAGTTTTTGCGCTCGGCATGGTGCCGAGCAATGTGAACATCATCAAGGAACATGAGGATTCAGGAGATGACTTTATTTTGACTGGATGACACTAGGGACCCACTAGGGCCATAGCCGTACGTACGCAAGTGCCTCCTTATTATGTACAACTATATTTTTTTGCTTTCTCCTAGTTTCCTGACATCACAGTCCCACACCATTGTCAACATATGTAGTCAATATAAACGAGAGAATTGCACAAGGTGCGGCCGACAGCTGGGACCAAGCAGCTCAAGCAGTATTTGTGTTTTTGAGGCGTGAGCACTACAGAGTTTTTCTTGGCGATGATTTCGTTGTTGTTCAGAGGAGAGCAGGGTATTAACTGGGCGGGCTGTGGCCCGTCTAGCCCAGGCCAGATATCCAGCCCAGATACTAATTTTTTCAAGATGAAAATTGCTAGCCCAGCTATACGTCTTTTTGAGGAATACCCAGGCAAGGTCAACTTGTTATTCTCCACCCCGCTGGGCTGCAAATCTTTCCTAGGAGGGATGCATTAGGCTTAACACGAAAATGGGCTTTAAAAAATAATAAATGGGATGTAATTGTAAAAACTGGGCAGTAACTATAAAAAAATGCACCAAACACGAAATTAGTTTATAAAATACTATTTATGGATTTTGAAAATGTTAAATTTTCATTGTTGCGCGCGCAATGTTTCGTTGGATTTTTATGTAATACAAATTTATATTTAATCTGACTAGAAATTTCGGGATAAAAATATTTCGGATCCCATCAAAATTTGGGAAATTTTATTGAATTCTGTCTTCAATGGTTGGTTGAAATTATTAATCGTTATCCTAGCTAGAAAATGGGTTGTACTTTTAACAAATTGTAAATGGGTTGTTGTAAATTCCATTAGAATTCAAAAACGGGCTGTACATTCTTACAAAACGCAAATGGGCTATAAGTTCTCTGCCGCACACTTGTGGGCCTACTAAGTGACGCGTCCACTAAAAAAATAAGTTGACGCGTATGCAAGGCTTTGTCAACTTATTATAGTCAACACACGGTTCTAGCAGCAGCGGCTGTTGGATGTCTATCCAACAGATGTCGTGCTTCTTCTTCAATCTCGGATATTCTTAGCTTCGGCCGCCCAAAAAATGATTCTTCTCCCTGACATCTGGGGCGCACCTTTTCGGAGGCTGTACTGTGGGCCTACTAAGTTGGAGCGTACAAAGGGCTTTGTCAACTTAGTCAATAATAAACGATTCTAGCTTCAATGACCGTACGATGTCCATCCAACGCCGTAGTGCTTCTTCAACCTCTAGTCTTCTTGGTCCAGCCACCCAAAGCAGCGCCGGTCGTGCCGCCTGCTCCTGCCTCTCGTGGCTGGCTGTGCTGCCGCGAAAACCTCACCGCCCCCATACTACTCCCACCGCTGGCTAGGCCATCCCTCCACTCACCCACACCTCCTGTTATTCTGTAGCGACAGCATCCTCACACCGCAGCTGAACCAGTGAACCCTCGTACTCCTCTCCGCGCGGGCTTCCACTACTGCGTCTTCCCCAGTTCCGCATCGTCCCCTTCCTAGGCCTTGTCGTCATCCACCGCACTGGTTCTCTCGGCGCGGCATGGTTAACGTGGTCAACGACCGACTTCCATCGGAAGAGTACTGTACATGGAGAGGCTGACAACTGGGTCCACGGCGGATGCAAGGAAGTGCCTCCTTATTACGTGCAAAATAATTATTCCTCCACCTGACAGCAGGCACCCACCGGATGGGCCACCTTATTTCGCAAAAAAATGTTTCCCCCCTGACTGCTGGGACCCACCGGACGGGCCACTGTATTTCGCGAAAAAAACGTTCCCCCCACTGTCAGCTCGGACCCACCGGAAGTGCCTCCTTATTACGCACAAAAAAATCAATACTCCCCCTGCTAGTTGGGACCCACCTTGGTGGGAGGCTGACTCGTGGGCCTACTAAGTTGACAGGGACGGAGGGCTTTGTCAACTTAGTCAATATGAACGATTCTAGCTCCAGTGATCGTACGATGTCCATCCAACGGCCATAATGCTTCTTCAACCTCTGGTCTTCTTTCTCTAGTTGCCCAAAGCAGCGCCGGTCGTGCCACCTGCTCCTGCGTCCCGTGGTCGGCTGTGCTGCCGCGGAGGCCTCACCGCCCCCTACTATTCCCACGGCTGGCCAGGCCCTGCGGCGACGGTGGCCTCACACCGTAGCTGAACGAGTGAACCCTGATACTCCTCTCCGCGTGGGCATCCACTGCCGCGTCTTCACCGGCTCCGTGTCGTCCCCTTCCTAGGCCTCGCCGTCGTCCACCGTGCTGGTGCTCTTGGTGCGGCGTGGTCAACGTGGTCAAGGAACGACTTCCAATGGACGTGGACTGTACATGGAGAGGCTTACAGCTGGGTCCACGGCCGCAGCAAGGAAGTGCCTCCTTATTACGCAGAAAATAATGATTCCTCCACCTGACAGCAGGGACCCACTAGACGGGCCACCGTATTTCGTGAAAAAAATGTTTCCCCCTGACTACTGGGACCCACCAGCTACACCTTCGCACGCAAGGAAGTGCGTCCGGGCAAAAAAAAAACGATTCGCCCCCCTGACTGCTGGGACCCACCAGCTACATCTTCGCACGCAAGGAAGTGCGTCCGGGCCAAAAAAACGATTTGCCCCCCTGACTGCTGGGACCCACTAGCTACATCTTCGCAGGAAAAGAAGTGCCTGATAGTCGGGACCCACCTGGTCGAAGCGTACGTAGCGTTGTCATTCTGGTCGTGAATGTGTAAGTACATATATACTGGTGGATGTAGAGGCGCACACGTGTCGTAGTAGAGGCGCGCACGTAGCATGTACACGTACGTACAGCGGCCAGGGTGCAAGAAAGAAAATACGACCACGTACGTACATACGGGTAGGGTCTCGAACGCCTACTCGCGCATATGTATGGCCAGGGCTCGTGTTCATGGGGAGGCAATGGAATGCGTCATGTTCATGGGGAGGCAGCGGAATGCGTCGTGTTCATGGGGAGGCAACGGAATGCGTCGTGTTCATCGGGAGGCAACGGAACGCATGGGAGCCAACCGGCTGGGTCGGAACGGAATGCGTGGTCGTGTTCATCGGGAGGGCTTGGATGGAACAGGTGATGGAAACGAGACCTTGCGTACCACAGAACGGAGGAAACGCACCTCCTACGTTCGGAACGGGGTCCTGTTGATCGGGAGGGGTCTGGCGTACCGCAAAATGGAGGAAACAAACCTCCTATGGTCGAAACGGGGGTCCTGTTGATCGGGAGGGGTGTGGCATACTGCAAAACGGAGGAAACGGACCTCCTACGGTTGAACCGGGGGTCCTGTTGATCAGGAGGGGTGTGGCGTATCGCAAAACGGACGAAACGGACTTGTGTTGGATTGCTACGGTTGAAACGGAGGTCCTGTTCATCCGGAGGGGTGTGGCATACCGCAAAACGGGACTCCACGGGATACTGTTCATCTCCACCATCGACCTCCTCCAGCCTCCACGAGCTACCGTCGACCTCCTCCAGCCTCCACGGGATCCTATTCATCCAGCCTCCACCGCGCGCTACTCCACCGGCTACTGTTCAACCACCCCTCCACAGGCACCCCTCCACCGTCTACTGTTCATCTAGCCCTCCACACCACGGGTGTCGGTGTCAAAACCGGCGGATCTCGGGTAGGGGGTCCCGATCTGTGCGTCTCAGACTGATGGTAACAGGAAATGAGGGACACAATGTTTGCCCAGGTTCGGGCCCTCTCGATGGAGGTAAAACCATACTTCCTGCTTGATTAATATTGAAGATATGAGTAGTACAAGAGTAGATCTACCACGAGATCGTAGAGGCTAAACCCTAGGAGCTAGCCTATGATGGTATGATTGTCATTGTGATCGGCCTTCTAAGGACCAACATCTCCGGTTTATATGGACACTGGAGAGGGCTAGAGTTTACACGGAGTCGGTTACAAGGAAGGAAATATAATATCCGGATCGCCAAGCTTGTCTTCCACGCAAAGGAGAGTCCCATCCGGACACGGGCCGGAGTCTTGAGTCTTGTATCTTCACGCTCAAATAGGCCGGACGATGTATATAGTCCGGCTGTCCGGATACCCCCTAATCTAGGACTCCCTCAGTAGCCCCTGAACCAGGCTTTAATGACGATGAGTCCGGTGCGCAGTCTTGTCTTCGGCATTGCAAGGCGGGTTCCATCTCCGAATACTCCAATGTACCTATTATGATGAACAGTTTCCGATTTCTCATCAATGTTGTACTCCTCGACTTCAGTGCCTCAATAATGACCATTTCCACGTGTCGAGCGAATGTGAGGAGTCGAGGCATTTTTGCATTTGCCACCCCCGATCCTTCGGGCTAGCCATCTATTTGCAGAGATGGGAATTCCCATATCCAAACCTCACTCTTCCCCCTCGAGCAAGCATCCAACAGAGCGCCCCGGAAAAAACATTCCAACATGGCCGATCGTCGCAGCTCTTCTGCTCGCTCCCCTTGTCCCAAGCCAGGGGACTGGGAAAAGTGTTCAGTTCCTCATAGCCGTTTGATAGAGTTACAAACCCAAGGGTTTCTCCCACCGG
The DNA here is from genome assembly GCF_018294505.1 of Triticum aestivum. Taxonomy (NCBI): domain Eukaryota; kingdom Viridiplantae; phylum Streptophyta; class Magnoliopsida; order Poales; family Poaceae; genus Triticum; species Triticum aestivum. Next base: position 202,347,471 of record NC_057810.1, on the reverse strand, counting down.
CGTTCATGGTCCCTGTCTGAGCCGGAATAGCCGCCTATATTGGCGGGGAACAAGCGGAGAGATCTCCTAATCCGTCTCCAGAGGAGCGAATATGCCTCATTCCGCATCTGTTAAGGGGCGTCGGGTTTCCTATCCACCCGTTCCTTCGCGGGCTCCTGGAGTTCTACGGCCTCCAGTTGCACAACTTTACCCCAGCTTCCGTACTACATATAGAAGTGTATGTCTCCCTTCGTGAGCTATTTCTAGGCTGTGAGGCTCACTTCGGGTTATGGAAGAAGCTGTTCTGCCTTGTCCCTCGCAACCAGGGAGAGTCCCTATGTCAAGTGGGAGGGGCCGAAGTATGGCGTATCGCCGAGACCGGATACCTATCCGGCACTCCCAAAAACGCACCAGAGAACTGGCCTTCAGAGTGGTTCTACATTGATGACGTTCCCCTCCCAGATCCAGTCCAGACAGGTCTCCCCAAGTTCAGTAACGTCCCGCCGAGGGCACGTCTAAGCTGGCGCCCCCGAGGCCCCCAAGAGGAGGACACCAGGGAGATACACTTCCTGATGAGCAGGATAAAGTTACTGGCCAAATCCAGACTGACGATAGTCGAGGTTATGGTAGTATGCATAATGCGGGGAGTGCAACCGCTCCAATATCGGGGCAATCCCATGTGGCATTTCAACGGGGAAGACGATGCCACCCGTTGTGGCAGTAAGGGTCCGGACTCCGCCACTGCTCTGGCAAGGATACCGTCCGATTTATACAAAGGAGAAGAGGAAGACTTCCTTCACATCAAACCGCAGGACGGATTCTCCATGTACAATCCCCCAAACTAGGTAAGTCGTCATTCATTTTCCCGCTTCACTTATTGTGGCGTTCTTCGCTAAGATTACCTGCCTCGATATTGCCAAGCAGGAACTGAGGAGGGTCGTAGAAGGAATCTCCAGCCCTTCCCCATAGCTAGAGGACCCGAAAAGGGCCTTGGATCCAGGACTCGAAGAAGATCCGGATATGACCGTGGAGCTGGTCAACGGAATATTTTATCGGGCGAGCTGTGACGGCGCCTCAGTGGCTATTAGTGCCGATTATCCCGGACTGCTACCTACGTCGCGTGTAAGCCAAGTCGAAGACTCTATCCTCCTAAGAGGACTCCTTCTTGATGTCATGCCTTACCCCTGAAGTGTCGTGTTTTTGCAGAGACGACGGTCGGAGCGCAGGGCCGAGCCCCTAGGGACCCGTCGGCCACAGGCGTCCAGATTGGGTAGGCTCAAGAGGAAAGCGGTTAGAGCCAAAACGCCGCTAGAGAGGTAACGAAAAAAACCTGTCATTTTATTATTGTTATTTGAAGTCTAACAACGCCCTTTACATCCTGGCAGGAAGAGGAGTATCTGGACTATATCCGGGGATCCTGCCAATCACGCCTCCACTAGTCGGATTCCAGAACCGGCTTCGAGAGAGGAGACGGACGTGGGGCCGATGCCGCATAGTCCTCCGACACAGGACGTGGATATGCTCTCTGCCATGAATTCCAAAGTAGAGAGCGCCATGAATCACCGGCGTTGACAGGCCGTGCTTCGCAACAACATCTTTTCCGAAGAGCCATTTAATGCTTTCAATTCGGGAGACGCGTACATCCGAGCTGCTCAAGGCGGGCTTGCCCGGGCGACGGACCAGTATACCAAAGATATACGGGTAAGAAAGTTTGATAAGCATGTATAGCAGTAGCCCCTGAACTTGAAACGGTTGGAACAACCATTTTAAGGATCAATTTATGCGCGGGTTCTTGTAGATAAGAATGAGCAATTGTCTCAGGAGCTGGAGGGGTGCAAGACCCAACTGGAGGCCACGGTTGCCAAGCTAGAGGAATCCCAGAAGGCCTCATCTGGTAACAATTATCTCGATTGTACAAAAATGCACCAGTTAATAAGTGGCTGGTATGACGAGTTTAACAGAAAATTCTGCAGATAACCCCGGGGTGAATCCGGAGGGCGGAAGGGATGACGAGTCGCATCTCCAGAGGCAGCTAAAGGCTGGCGAGCGCATTCTTATGCAAGTTAAGCAGGAGAAGAATAATCTTCAAGATGCCAATGTTCGGCTGGACGTGGAATTGAAAGACGTCCGCACGCAGCTGGCGGACTCCGTGAAGGAGAACAAAAGGCCTCGTCGCGGCATTTATGGTAAGTGCCTAGACGAACTGTAGCATAGTTCGGCGAGGAAGTATATTGAAAGAGTTTTGCTTGTAAGAATGTTAACGGTTCGCCATGAGGAGGAGATGCCCGCATCTGCAGGTGATTTACTGCAAGACCTCTCACAACTGCACGAGCAAGCTCGGCAGGTGATGCAGGGCGTTGCTCAGGCCTTGTGGCCATCAAGCTTCCTGCCGAATGGCATGGGGGAGCTTGTGGACATACTTCAAGGAGCATGGCGGCGCTTCCAATTGTGGAAGATGTCAGCCTGACGGCAAGGTGCAAGAGAAGCATGGGCTATGGTGAAGACGCGCTACACCAAGCTGGACCCGAACCATATGGCCAAAGTCGGACCGGCAGGGCCAGATGGGCAAGAAATTCTTGTGAGTCTGGTATATGACCAGGTGGCATTAGCCGCAAAGTATTCTCAACAGGATTGTAAGCTAGATAGCATGTTGGATGGTATAGAGGAGGAATATAGTCAGTCCAAGTGACTGTGTAATTCGATGGACATAAGTAGCCCCTAGCCGGATTAAAATCATTTGTCATGGCGGACCTTTTCTCTTCAGCCCCCGGATCCTACAGTCCGGGGTGTGTCCGAATACCCGCTCAGTTATACAAAACCGGGGTATGCGTGGAAACCAGGCGTAGGGGTCATAAGTGCTTGAACAGACAAGTACCCAACTAGTTATGTTATATTACATGGATAGTAAGAAACATCTTCCAGGGAGAATAGTTCCGTTAGGGGTTGCTTTCCCTGGGTAAGCATGCGACAATGCACATGTCCAGACTGCGAACCATGGCACAGGATACAAGACTTCTGGGGATTTACATTGTAATAAACAAATACATCTTTTGGTCACCGACCGAAAATTCTCTTAAGGAAACTAGCTTTCAGCTTCACCCAGTCTGAGGTACACATCCGGCTGAACCGGCAGTAACAATCACAGAGGTGCTCCCCTTATGCCCTAGCCGAATTAACGGGAACGTAGGGCATAAACACAAGAGCCAGGCAACCCAGCTTGGCCACATCTTAAGTCATATCGATGCATATAATGGTGAAGAAAAGGCACATATGGAAAAAGAAATGCATATGTGATGGGCGAAAAGCCATTAGAGTAATTATTTTTAGCTTCCGTATAGGAAGCCCCCAGGTATTGCTTGCACACATAGTGCGGTCGGAGTGATCCAGAAGTCCGCACTGTATTAAATACTTTGTGTGAAGAGGAAGAAAAATCAAGAAAGGAAAAGGGATGGAGCATAAATAAAAGGGAGGGAGTAAGGAGACGAACATTGAGTTCGGCGTTAGGCGTAGAATCTCCGGAGTCTGACCGCGTTCCATGGGTTCTGCTCGAGTTTGTTATCTGATGCATTACATAAGCGGTACGCTCCTCTAGTGAGAACTTTGTCAATGACGAAGGGACCTTCCCACTTGGGTTTGAGCTTGTCCTTCTTCCTCTCCGGTAGGCGTAGAACGAGTTCGCCAATATTATAAGTTTTGGCCCGTACTTCTCTGCTTTGGTATCGTCGAGCCTGTTGTTGATAGAATGCGGAGTGGGCTTTTGCGATGTCGCGCTCCTCTTCCAGGGCATCCAAGTTGTCCTGCTGATCTAACTCAGCTTCCTTCTCTTCGTATATACGTACGCGTGGTGAATCATGTATTATGTCGCAGGGTAGTACTGCTTCTGTGCCGTACACCATAAAAAATGGTGTATATCCGGTGGTGCGATTCGGCGTGGTCCGCAGCCCCCAGAGTACGGAGTCAAGCTCCTCGACCCAGTGCGTGTCCGACTCTGTCAAGGATCGCACTAGTCTGGGTTTGATGCCGCTCATGATGAGACCGTTTGCCCGTTTGACCTGGTCGTTTGTTTGAGGATGGTAGAGGGAAGTGTAGTCGAGCTTAATGCCCATTTTTCTGCACCAAGCTTTCACTTCATCGGCTGTGAAATTTGAGCCATTATTGGTGATGATGTTATGGGGGACACCGTGGGTGTACGACCCCGAATATAAGGTCTATTACTGGTCCGGATTCGGCTGTTTTGACTGGTTTGGCTTCTATCCATTTGGTGAACTTGTCTACCATGACCAATAAGTATTTTTTTCTTGTGGCTTCCCCCTTTAAGGGGTCCAACCATATCCAGCCCCCAGACCGTGAAGGGCCAAGTTATGGGGATTGTTTGGAGAGCGGTATTTGCATATGACTCGGCAAAGAGCTGGCAACCGACGCAATGTTGGACAAGGTCATGTGCGTCTGCTCGGGCCATCGGCCAATAGAAACCTGTATGGAAGGCCTTGCTGACTAGTGCTCGAGCCGCGGCATGGTGCCTGCCCAGTCTGGCATGGATTTCAGCAAAGAGCTGCCGCCCTTCCTCTTCGGAGATGCACCTTTGGAGCACTCCGGTCGCACTTTTCTTATAGAGTTCCCCTTCATGGACTATGTAAGTTTTAGAACGCCGGACGATGCAGCGTGCTTCATTTTGGTCTTCGGGGAGCTCCTGCATATTTAGGTAGGCCAAGAAAGGCTCAATCCACGAGGCGATGACAGCCATGATTTCCTGGGCCAAAGATGTTATTTCGGTGGTAGAGCCTCCGATTATGTCTGATAGTTCGGAATCTGGGGATGTATTCGGATCCGTGCTGGTATTGCCGGACTCCCCTTCCCATACAACGGATGGCTTGAATAGCCTTTCCATGAATATGTTAGGTGGGACAAGGTCGCATTTAGCGCCGATGCGGGCAAAGACGTCTGCCGCTTGATTGTTTTCTCGAGCCACATGGTGGAATTCGAGCCCCTCGAACCGAGCTGACATTGGAAGGACGACATTACGGTAGGCCGCCATTTTCAGACCCTTGGCATCAAAGTCTCCATTTATTTGTGATATTGAGAGGTTTGAATCCCCGCGCACCTCTAGGCGTTGAATGCCCATAGAGACTGCCATCCGAAGACCGTGCAACAGAGCCTCGTATTCGGCTGCGTTATTGGAGTCCGTGTATAATATTTGAAGGACATATTGGACCGTGTCTCCGGTGGGAGACGTCAGGACTACACCTGCTCCCAATCTGGCCAGCATTTTAGAGCCGTCGAAGTGCATGATCCAGTTAGAATACGCACCGTACTCTTTAGTGAGTTCGGCTTCCGTCCATTCGGTGACAAAGTCAGCTAATACTTGCGACTTGATGGCCCACCGAGGCTTGTATGTTATGTCGAACGGAAGGAGCTCGATGGCCCATTTAGTGATCCGACCCATGGCATCGCGGTTATTTATTATATCGTTTAGTGGTACTTTGGAGGGCACCATAATCGAACACGCTTGAAAGTAGTGTCGTACCTTTCGGGATGCCATGAAGACCGCGTATGCTATTTTTTGATAGTGTGGGTATCGGGATTTGCATGGGGTGAGGACCGTGGATACATAACAAACCGGATTTTGTAGCGGGAATTTGCATCCGTCAACCTCTCGTTCGACGACGAGTACTGCGCTTACAACTTGATGTGTTGCAGCTATGTACAGAAGCATAGGTTCACTATTATTTGGCGCTGTTAGGACTGGATTATTGGCCAATAAGGTCTTTATTTCATCGAGTCCGGCCGCGGCTGCATCCGTCCACACGAAGTGTTCAGTGCGCCGAAGAAGGCGGTAAAGAGGTAATGCCTTTTATCCTAACCTGGAGATAAAGCGGCTCAAAGCAGCCACGCATCCAGTTAGTTTCTGGATGTGTTTGAGGTTTGTTGGTATAGCTAACTGCGACAAAGCTTAGATTTTTGCCGGATTCGCTTCAATTCCTCTATTTGAAATGATGAAGCCCAGCAGTTTTCCAGAGGGGACACCGAAAACGCATTTTTTCGGGTTCAGCTTGATGTCGTATGTTCGGATGTTGTCGAACGTATGCCTCAAGTCATCTATTAGGGTTTCAACATGTCTTGTTTTTATGACTACGTCATCCATGTATGCCTCCACTGTTTTGCCGATTTTCTTTTCCAGGCATGTTTGAATCATGCGTTGATAGGTTGCACCGGCATTCTTAAGCCCGAAAGGCATAGTGTTGGAGCAAAAAGGGCCATACGGCATTATGAAAGCTGTTGCAGCTTGGTCGGACTCTGCCATCTTTATTTAATGGTATCCAGAGTATGCGTCGAGGAAACACAGCGAGTCGTGTCCTGCTGTGGCGTCGATGATTTGATCGATGCAAGGGAGGGGAAAGGGATCCTTGGGGCAAGCCTTGTTGAGGTCTTTGAAGTTGACGCACAGGCGCTAGGATTTGTCCTTCTTTGGTACCATTACCAAATTTGCCAGCCAATCCGGATGCTTGATATCTCTGATGAATCCGGCCTCAAGTAGCTTGGCTAGCTCTTCCCCCATGGCTTGCCGTTTGGGCTCTAAAAATCGCCTTAGGGTTTGTTTAAGAGGTTTGTATCCCTTTAGTATGTTAAGGCTATGTTCAGCCGATCCGCGCGGGATGCCCGGCATGTCTGATAGGTGCCAGGCGAAAATGTCCCAATTCTCGCGTAAGAAGTCTCGCAGTGTGGCGTCCGTTGCGGGGCTCAACTGTGTCCCGATGGAAGCTGTCTTCGTGGGGTCCGTTGGATGGACATGGAATTTGACTATCTCATCTGTGGGTTTAAATGAGGTGGACTTTGGTCGCTTGTCGAGTATCACGTCATCCATGTCCACGGTGGCGCGCAGTGTTGTTAATTCTTCGGCTGCTAGGGCTTCGGATAATGCTTCCAAGGCTAGTGCTGCGGTTTTGTTTTCGGCGCAGAGTGCGACGTCTGGATCACTGGCTAGAGTGATGATTCCATTGGGTCCGGGCATTTTAAGCTTCATGTACCCGTAATGGGGTATAGCTTGAAAGCTTGCAAACGCGTCCCGCCCTAGAAGGGCATGGTATCCGCTGCTGAAAGGAGCCACTTGGAATGTGATTTCTTCGGACCTATAATTCTCTGGGGTGCCGAATAACACATCGAGTGTGATTTTTCCCGCACACAGTGCTTCCCGACTAGGGATAATTCCCCTGAAGGTTGTGCCGCTTTGTTCAATGTGGCTTTTATCAATTTCCATCTTCTTGAGTGTTTCTTCGTAGATCAAGTTTAATCAGCTTCCATCGTCCATGGGTACTTTAGTGAGCCGAAAGCCGTCCACTATTGGGCTAAGGACCAGAGCGGCTGGTGCCCGGATGGTCTAGAATTGGGGTTCGTCACTGGCATTGAAAGTTATAGAAGTGTCGTTCCACAGATTTATTTCTGCCACATGGCAGGTTTCGGCGGAGCTTCGATGAGCTCGCTTGTGCCTATTGTTTGAGGAAAAAGTCTTGAAGACTGTCAGTACCGTATTGTGTTCATTGGTGGGATGTTGTTCTGCTTTGTGGCTTGCAAGAAGATCCTCGCCACTTTTTGCAACCTGCCGGAGTATCCAACATGCCCTAAGGCTATGGGTTGGTTTTGTGTCCGGAGCACTGTGGAGTTTACATGGCCCATCGAGCCATTCTTCCAATACGGTTCCCCGCCCTGGGGTGTGCTTTGGTTTCTTGGGAATTGGATTGGTTGACTTACGAGAGTTCGGCTGTTTAGTTCGAACAAAGGTTCTCGTGAGGGACATCTATCCCAAAATTCCGTTTGGGTTTTCTAGGCGCTTTCCATCGCACAGTACTTCTGTACTATGGTTGCCAAGTCCGCAAAGCGTACTATGTCACGGAGACTTATAGCATTAAGGAGTCCTTTGTTCATGCAGTTTTTGCAGAAAAGTGAGACTACAGCCTCCTCGTGGCAGTCCTTGACCTTGATAAGTGCAAGGTGGAATCTGGCCCAGTAATGATGTACTATCTCCTGGGGCTCTTGCCTGATGCAGGAGAGACGGTTTAAGTCCAGGTGAGTGTTGTTGGCTGAATCCGGATTTTGATCCGATCTAACACCCGGGGGCATGGGAGGTTCCAAGCCCGACAGTTCAGGATCCGGAGTGCTGCCCAATCTCTTCGGCCCAATGCCCGATTCTAAGTCTGGGACTGGGTCATGTATTCCTTTGAGCAGGTGTTCGGCTCAAAGAGTTCGGTGATCCGGACATAATTCATCGTCAAAGTTGAGGGGCAACCCATGTGTGGTTCCTCCACTACCGCTATCTCATGGGTGGCCGGCAGGGATCTAATGTCCCTTTGGTCGGGTTTAAGCCCAATCCGGTCATAGTCCGTAGCGACTCCCAAAGCGGCAATGGGATCCAAGAGCTCATTAAGGGAGGAGAGATCTATCGGATCCATCTGTTCGGCAAGCTCCGAATTGATGCGAAGGTTATGCGTGATGACCCGAGTGGCCATCGTTGGCGCGACAGCCGATGGGGAGGCCATAATGAAGCTGCCAAGTTGGAAAGTTTGGCCTACAGCCAGCGCTCCCCCAGAGGTGATGTTGTCCTTGACAAAGAGACGAGCCATCAAGACTTGAAGCGACGACACAAACGAACTCTCAATGAAAGCACCAATGTCGGTGTCAAAACCGGCGGATCTCAGGTAGGGGGTCCCGACCTGTGCGTCTCGGGCTGATGGTAACAGGAAGCGAGGGACACAATGTTTCTCCAGGTTCGGGCCCTCTCGATGGAGGTAAAACCCTACTTCCTGCTTGATTAATATTGAAGATATGAGTAGTACGAGAGTAGATCTACCACGAGATTGTAGAGGCTAAACCCTAGGAGCTAGCCTATGATGGTATGATTGTCATTGTGATCGGCCTTCTAAGGACCAACCTCTCCGGTTTATATAGACACCGGAGAGGGCTAGGGTTTACATGGAGTCGGTTACAAGGAAGGAAATATAATATCCGGATCGCCAAGCTTGTCTTCCACACAAAGGAGAGTTCCATCCAGACACGGGCCGGAGTCTTGAGTCTTGTATCATCGCGCTCAAATAGTCCGGATGATGTATATAGTCTGGCTGTCTGGATACCCCCTAATCCAGGACTCCCTCAATGGGGTCCTGTTCATCCACCCTACCACGGGCACCCCTCGACTGTCTACTGTTCATCCAGCCCTCCACACCACGGGGTCATGTTCAACCACCTCTCCACGAGCACCCCTCCACCATCTACTATTCATCTAGCCCTCCACAACATGGGGTCTTGTTCATCCACAGCCAACGCCACC